>NW_027484945.1:2500-10000 GCF_050908995.1 Andrena cerasifolii
TCGTCGTGGTTCCTCGTCCTCGTCGTCGTTGTTCCTCGTCCTCGTCGTCGTCGTCGTCGTCGTCGTCGTCCTCCTCCTCGTCGTCGTCGTCGTCGTCGTCCTCCTCCTCGTCGTCGTCGTCGTCCTCCTCCTCGTCGTCGTCGTCGTCCTCGTCGTCGTCCTCGTCGTCCTCCTCGTCGTCGTCGTCGTCGTCCTTGTCGTCTTCCTCGTCGTCGTCGTCGTCCTCGTCGTCCTCCTCGTCGTCGTCCTCGTCGTCCTCCTCGTCGTCGTCGTCGTCCTCGTCGTCCTCCTCCTCGTCGTCGTCGTCGTCCTCGTCGTCCTCCTCGTCGTCGTCGTCGTCCTCGTCGTCCTCCTCGTCGTCCTCGTCGTCCTCGTCGTCCTCGTCGTCGTTCCTCGTCCTCGTCGCCGTCGTCGTCGTCGTCCTCGTCGTCGTCCTCGTCGTCCTCCTCGTCGTCGTCCTCCTCGTCGTCGTCGTCGTCCTCGTCGTCCTCCTCGTCGTCGTCGTTGTCCTCGTCGTCCTCCTCCTCGTCCTCGTCGTCCTCGTCGTCCTCCTCCTCGTCGTCGTCGTCGTCCTCGTCGTCCTCCTCGTTGTCGTCGTCGTCCTCGTCGTCCTCCTCCTCGTCTCCGTCGTCGTCGTCCTCGCCGTCGTTCCTCGTCCTCGTCGCCGTCGTCGTCGTCCTCGTCGTCGTCCTCGTCGTCGTCGTCGTCGTCGTTGTCGATCCTCGTCCTCGACGTCGTTCCTCGTCCTCGTCGTCGCCCTCGTCGCCCTCGTCGTCCTCGTCGTCGTAGTCGTCGTCCTCGTCGTCCTCGTCGTCGTCGTCGTCGTCGTCGTCGTCGTCCCCGTCGTCGTCGTCGTCGTCGTCGTCGTCGTCGATTCTCGTCCTCGACGTCGTTCCTCGTCCTCGACGTCGTTCCTCGTCCTCGCCGTCGTTCCTCGTCCTCGTCGTCCTCGCCGTCCTCGTCGTCCTCGTCCTCGTCGTCGTCTTCGTCGTCGTCGTCCTCGTCGTCGTCCTCGTCGTCCTCCTCGTCGTCGTCGTCGTCCTCGTCGTCCTCCTCGTTGTCGTCGTCGTCCTCGTCGTCCTCCTCCTCGTCGCCGTCGTCGTCCTCGTCGCCCTCGTCGTCATCGTCGTCCTCGTCGTCCTCGTCGTCCTCGTCGTCCTCGTCCTCCTCGTCGTCGTTGTCGTCGTCCTCGTCGTCCTCCTCGTCGTCGTCGTCGTCCTCGTCGTCCTCCTCGTCGTCGTCGTCGTCCTCGTCGTCCTCCTCCTCGTCCTCGTCGTCCTCGTCGACGTTCCTCGTCCTCGTCGCCGTCGCCGTCGTCCTCGTCGTCGTCGTCGTCGTCCTCGTCGTCCTCCTCGTCGTCCTCGTCGTCCTCGTCGTCCTCGTCGTCGTTCCTCGTCCTCGTCGCCGTCGTCGTCGTCGTCCTCGTCGTCGTCCTCGTCGTCCTCCTCGTCGTCGTCCTCCTCGTCGTCGTCGTCGTCCTCGTCGTCCTCCTCGTCGTCGTCGTTGTCCTCGTCGTCCTCCTCCTCGTCCTCGTCGTCCTCGTCGTCCTCCTCCTCGTCGTCGTCGTCGTCCTCGTCGTCCTCCTCGTTGTCGTCGTCGTCCTCGTCGTCGTCGTTCCTCGTCCTCGTCGTCGTCGTCGTCGTCGTCGTTCCTCGTCCTCGTCGTCGTTCCTCGTCTTCGTCGTCGTCGTTCCTCGTCCTCGTCGTCGTCGTCGTCCTCCTCCTCGTCGTCGTCGTCGTCCTCGTCGTCGTCCTCGTCGTCGGCGTCGTCGTCCTCGTCGTCCTCCTCGTCGTCGTCGTCGTCCTCGTCGTCCTCGTCGTCCTCGTCGTCGTCGTCCTCGTCGTCGTCGTCGTCCTCGTCGTCGTCGTCCTCGTCGTCGTCCTTGTTCGTCGTCGTCGTTGTCGACCCTCGTCCTCGTTCCCGTCCTCGTTCCCGTCCTCGTCGACGTCCTCGTTACGTCCGCGACGTCGTTCTTCGTCGTCGCCGTCGATCCTCGTCCTCATCGTCCTCGTCGTCCTCGTCCTCGTCGTCTTCGTCGTCCTCGTCGTCGTCCTCATCGTCCTCGTCGTCCTCATCGTCCTCGTTGCCCTCGTTGTCCTCGTCGTCGTCGTCGTCGTTCCTCGTGCTCGTCGTCGTTCCTTGTCGTCGTCCTCGTCGTCGTTCCTCGTCCTCGTCGTTGTTCCTTGTCGTCGTCCTCCTCGTCTTCCTCGTCGTCGCCCTCGTCGCCCTCGTCGTCCTCGTCGACGTTCCTCGTCCTCGTCGCCGTCGCCGTCGTCCTCGTCGTCGTCGTCGTCGTCCTCGTCGTCCTCCTCGTCGTCCTCGTCGTCCTCGTCGTCCTCGTCGTCGTTCCTCGTCCTCGTCGCCGTCGTCGTCGTCGTCCTCGTCGTCGTCCTCGTCGTCCTCCTCGTCGTCGTCCTCCTCGTCGTCGTCGTCGTCCTCGTCGTCCTCCTCGTCGTCGTCGTTGTCCTCGTCGTCCTCCTCCTCGTCCTCGTCGTCCTCGTCGTCCTCCTCCTCGTCGTCGTCGTCGTCCTCGTCGTCCTCCTCGTTGTCGTCGTCGTCCTCGTCGTCGTCGTTCCTCGTCCTCGTCGTCGTCGTCGTAGTCGTCGTCCTCGTCGTCCTCGTCGTCCTTGTCGTCGTCCTCGTCGTCTTCCTCGTCGTCGCCCTCGTCGTCCTCGTCGTCCTCGTCGCCCTCGTCGTCGTTCCTCGTCCTCGTCGTCGTTCCTTGTCGTCGTCCTCGTGGTCTTCCTCGTCGTCGCCCTCGTCGCCCTCGTCGTACTCGTCGCCCTTGTCGTCCTCGTCGTCCTCGTCGTCGTCCTCGTCGTCCTCGTCGCCCTCGTCGTCCTCGTCGTCGTTCCTCGTCCTCGTCGTCGTTCCTCGTCCTCGTCGTCGTTCCTTGTCGTCGTCCTCGTGGTCTTCCTCGTCGTCGCCCTCATCGCCCTCGTCGTCCTCGTCGCCCTTGTCGTCCTCGTCGTCCTCGTCGTCCTCGTCGTCGTCCTCGTCGTCCTCGTCGTCCTCGTCGTCCTTGTCGTCGTCCTCGTCGTCTTCCTCGTCGTCGCCCTCGTCGCCCTCGTCGTCCTCGTCGCCCTCGTCGTCCTCGTCGTCCTCGTCGTCCTCGTCATCGTCCTCGTCGTCTTCCTCGTCGTCGCCCTCGTCGCCCTCGTCGTCCTCGTCGTCCTCGTCGGCGTCGTCGTCCTCGTCGTCCTCCTCGTCGTCGGCGTCGTCCTCGTCGTCCTCGTCGTCCTCGTCGTCGTCGTCCTCGTCCTCGTCCTCGTCCTCGTCCTCGTCCTCGTCCTCGTCCTCGTCCTCGTCCTCGTCCTCGTCCTCGTCCTCGTCCTCGTCCTCGTCCTCGTCCTCGTCCTCGTCCTCGTCCTCGTCCTCGTCCTCGTCCTCGTCGACCTCCTCGTCGTCGTTCCTCGTCCTCGTCGTTGTTCCTTGTCGTCGTCCTCCTCGTCTTCCTCGTCGTCGCCCTCGTCGCCCTCGTCGTCCTCGTCGTCGTAGTCGTCGTCCTCGTCGTCCTCGTCGTCGTCGTCGTCGTCGTCGTCGTCGTCCCCGTCGTCGTCGTCGTCGTCGTCGTCGTCGTCGATCCTCGTCCTCGACGTCGTTCCTCGTCCTCGACGTCGTTCCTCGTCCTCGCCGTCGTTCCTCGTCCTCGTCGTCCTCGCCGTCCTCGTCGTCCTCGTCCTCGTCGTCGTCGTCGTCGTCGTCGTCCTCGTCGTCGTCCTCGTCGTCCTCCTCGTCGTCGTCGTCGTCCTCGTCGTCCTCCTCGTCGTCGTCGTTGTCCTCGTCGTCCTCCTCCTCGTCCTCGTCGTCCTCGTCGTCCTCCTCCTCGTCGTCGTCGTCGTCCTCGTCGTCCTCCTCGTTGTCGTCGTCGTCCTCGTCGTCGTCGTTCCTCGTCCTCGTCGTCGTCGTCGTCGTCGTCGTTCCTCGTCCTCGTCGTCGTTCCTCGTCTTCGTCGTCGTCGTTCCTCGTCCTCGTCGTCGTCGTCGTCCTCCTCCTCGTCGTCGTCGTCGTCCTCGTCGTCGTCCTCGTCGTCGGCGTCGTCGTCCTCGTCGTCCTCCTCGTCGTCGTCGTCGTCCTCGTCGTCCTCGTCGTCCTCGTCGTCGTCGTCCTCGTCGACCTCCTCGTCGTCCTCCTCGTCGTCGTCGTCGTCCTCGTCGTCGTCGTCCTCGTCGTCGTCCTTGTTCGTCGTCGTCGTTGTCGACCCTCGTCCTCGTTCCCGTCCTCGTCGACGTCCTCGTTACGTCCGCGACGTCGTTCTTCGTCGTCGCCGTCGATCCTCGTCCTCATCGTCCTCGTCGTCCTCGTCCTCGTCGTCTTCGTCGTCCTCGTCGTCGTCCTCATCGTCCTCGTCGTCCTCATCGTCCTCGTTGCCCTCGTTGTCCTCGTCGTCGTCGTCGTCGTTCCTCGTGCTCGTCGTCGTTCCTTGTCGTCGTCCTCGTCGTCGTTCCTCGTCCTCGTCGTTGTTCCTTGTCGTCGTCCTCCTCGTCTTCCTCGTCGTCGCCCTCGTCGCCCTCGTCGTCCTCGTCGTCGTAGTCGTCGTCCTCGTCGTCCTCGTCGTCCTTGTCGTCGTCCTCGTCGTCTTCCTCGTCGTCGCCCTCGTCGTCCTCGTCGTCCTCGTCGCCCTCGTCGTCGTTCCTCGTCCTCGTCGTCGTTCCTTGTCGTCGTCCTCGTCGTCGTCCTCGTCGTCGTCGTCGTCGTCGTCGTCGTTCCTCGTCCTCGTCGTCGTTCCTCGTCCTCGACGTCGTTCCTCGTCCTCGACGTCGTTCCTCGTCCTCGACGTCGTTCCTCGTCCTCGACGTCGTTCCTCGTCCTCGACGTCGTTCCTCGTCCTCGACGTCGTTCCTCGTCCTCGTCGATCCTCGTCCTCCACGTCGTTCCTCGTCCTCGACGTCGTTCCTCGTCCTCGTCGATCCTCGTCCTCCACGTCGTTCCTCGTCCTCGACGTCGTTCCTCGTCCTCGACGTCGTTCCTCGTCCTCGACGTCGTTCCTCGTCCTCGTCGTCGTTCCTCGTCCTCGTCGTGGTTCCTCGTCCTCGTCGTCGTTCCTCGTCCTCGTCGTCGTCCTCGTCGTCGTCGTCCTCGTCCTCCTCGTCTTCCTCGTCGTCGCCCTCGTCGCCCTCGTCGTCCTCGTCGTCGTCCTCGTCGTCGTAGTCGTCGTCCTCGACGTCCTCGTCGTCGTCGTCGTCGTCTTCCTCGTCGTCGCCCTCGTCGCCCTCGTCGTCCTCGTCATCGTCCTCGTCGTCTTCCTCGTCGTCCTCGTCGCCGTTCCTCGTCCTCGTCGTCGTTCCTTGTCGTCGTCCTCGTCGTCTTCCTCGTCGTCGCCCTCGTCGTCCTCGTCGACCTCGTCGTCCTCGTCGTCGTTCCTCGTCCTCGTCGTTGTTCCTTGTCGTCGTCCTCCTCGTCTTCCTCGTCGTCGCCCTCGTCGCCCTCGTCGTCCTCGTCGTCGTCCTCGTCGTCGTAGTCGTCGTCCTCGTCGTCCTCGTCGTCGTCGTCGTCGTCTTCCTCGTCGTCGCCCTCGTCGTCCTCGTCGTCCTCGTCGTCGTCGTCGTCGTCTTCCTCGTCGTCGCCCTCGTCGCCCTCGTCGTCCTCGTCGTCGTTCCTCGTCCTCGTCGTGGTTCCTCGTCGTCGTCGTCGTCCTCGTCGTCCTCCTCGTCGTCCTCGTCGTCCTCGTCGTCCTCGTCGTCCTCGTCGTCCTCGTCGTCCTCGTCGTCCTCGTCGTCCTCGTCCTCCTCGTCGTCGTTGTCGTCGTCCTCGTCGTCGTTGTCGTCGTCCTCGTCTTCCTCCTCGTCGTCGTTGTCGTCGTCCTCGTCGTCCTCCTCGTCGTCGTCGTCGTCCTCGTCGTCCTCCTCGTCGTCGTCGTCGTCCTCGTCGTCCTCCTCGTCGTCGTCGTCGTCCTCGTCGCCGTCGTCGTCGTCCTCGCCGTCGTCCTCGTCGTCCTCGTCGTCCTCGTCGTCCTCGTCGTCCTCGTCGTCCTCGTCGTCCTCGTCGTCCTCGTCGTCCTCGTCCTCCTCGTCGTCGTCGTCGTCGTCCTCGTCGTCCTCCTCGTCGTCGTCGTCGTCGTCCTCGTCGTCCTCCTCGTCGTCGTCGTCGTCCTCGGCGTCCTCCTCGTCGTCGTCCTCGTCCTCGTCCTCGTCCTCGTCCTCGTCCTCGTCCTCGTCGACCTCCTCGTCGTCCTCCTCGTCGTCCTCGTCGACCTCCTCGTCGTCCTCCTCGTCGTCGTTGTCGTCGTCCTCGTCGTCCTCCTCGTCGTCGTTGTCGTCGTCCTCGTCGTCCTCCTCGTCGTCGTCGTCGTCCTCGTCGTCCTCCTCGTCGTCGTCGTCGTCCTCGTCGCCGTCGTCGTCGTCCTCGCCGTCGTCCTCGTCGTCCTCGTCGTCCTCGTCGTCCTCGTCATCCTCGTCGTCCTCGTCCTCCTCGTCGTCGTCGTCGTCGTCCTCGTCGTCCTCCTCGTCGTCGTCGTCGTCGTCCTCGTCGTCCTCCTCGTCGTCGTCGTCGTCGTCGTCCTCGTCGTCCTCCTCGTCGTCGTCCTCGTCCTCGTCCTCGTCCTCGTCCTCGTCCTCGTCCTCGTCCTCGTCCTCGTCCTCGTCGACCTCCTCGTCGTCCTCCTCGTCGTCCTCGTCGACCTCCTCGTCGTCCTCCTCGTCGTCGTCGTCGTCCTCGTCGTCGTCCTCCTCGTCGTTGTCGTCGTCGTCCTCGTCGTCCTCCTCCTCCTCCTCGTCGTCCTCGTCGTCCTCGTCGTCCTCGTCGTCCTCGTCGTCGTCGTCGTCGTCCTCGTCGTCCTCCTCGTCGTCGTCGTCGTCGTCCTCGTCGTCCTCCTCGTCGTCGTCGTCGTCCTCGTCGTCCTCCTCGTCGTCGTCCTCGTCCTCGTCCTCGTCCTCGTCCTCGTCCTCGTCGACCTCCTCGTCGTCCTCCTCGTCGTCCTCGTCGACCTCCTCGTCGTCCTCCTCGTCGTCGTCGTCGTCCTCGTCGTCGTCGTCCTCGTCGTCGTCCTTGTTCGTCGTCGTCGTTGTCGACCCTCGTCCTCGTTCCCGTCCTCGTTCCCGTCCTCGTCGACGTCCTCGTTACGTCCGCGACGTCGTTCTTCGTCGTCGCCGTCGATCCTCGTCCTCATCGTCCTCGTCGTCCTCGTCCTCGTCGTCTTCGTCGTACTCGTCGTCGTCCTCATCGTCCTCGTCGTCCTCATCGTCCTCGTCGTCCTCATCGTCCTCGTTGCCCTCGTTGTCCTCGTCGTCGTCGTCGTCGTTCCTCGTGCTCGTCGTCGTTCCTTGTCGTCGTCCTCGTCGTTGTTCCTTGTCGTCGTCCTCCTCGTCTTCCTCGTCGTCGCCCTCGTCGCCCTCGTCGTCCTCGTCGTCGTAGTCGTCGTCCTCGTCGTCCTCGTCGTCCTTGTCGTCGTCCTCGTCGTCTTCCTCGTCGTCGCCCTCGTCGTCCTCGTCGTCCTCGTCGCCCTCGTCGTCGTTCCTCGTCCTCGTCGTCGTTCCTTGTCGTCGTCCTCGTGGTCTTCCT
>NW_027484945.1:20000-47500 GCF_050908995.1 Andrena cerasifolii
GTCGTCGTCCTCGTCGTCGTTCCTCGTCCTCGTCGTTGTTCCTTGTCGTCGTCCTCCTCGTCTTCCTCGTCGTCGCCCTCGTCGCCCTCGTCGTCCTCGTCGACGTTCCTCGTCCTCGTCGCCGTCGCCGTCGTCCTCGTCGTCGTCGTCGTCGTCCTCGTCGTCCTCCTCGTCGTCCTCGTCGTCCTCGTCGTCCTCGTCGTCGTTCCTCGTCCTCGTCGCCGTCGTCGTCGTCGTCCTCGTCGTCGTCCTCGTCGTCCTCCTCGTCGTCGTCCTCCTCGTCGTCGTCGTCGTCCTCGTCGTCCTCCTCGTCGTCGTCGTTGTCCTCGTCGTCCTCCTCCTCGTCCTCGTCGTCCTCGTCGTCCTCCTCCTCGTCGTCGTCGTCGTCCTCGTCGTCCTCCTCGTTGTCGTCGTCGTCCTCGTCGTCGTCGTTCCTCGTCCTCGTCGTCGTCGTCGTAGTCGTCGTCCTCGTCGTCCTCGTCGTCCTTGTCGTCGTCCTCGTCGTCTTCCTCGTCGTCGCCCTCGTCGTCCTCGTCGTCCTCGTCGCCCTCGTCGTCGTTCCTCGTCCTCGTCGTCGTTCCTTGTCGTCGTCCTCGTGGTCTTCCTCGTCGTCGCCCTCGTCGCCCTCGTCGTACTCGTCGCCCTTGTAGTCCTCGTCGTCCTCGTCGTCGTCCTCGTCGTCCTCGTCGCCCTCGTCGTCCTCGTCGTCGTTCCTCGTCCTCGTCGTCGTTCCTCGTCCTCGTCGTCGTTCCTTGTCGTCGTCCTCGTGGTCTTCCTCGTCGTCGCCCTCATCGCCCTCGTCGTCCTCGTCGCCCTTGTCGTCCTCGTCGTCCTCGTCGTCCTCGTCGTCGTCCTCGTCGTCCTCGTCGTCCTCGTCGTCCTTGTCGTCGTCCTCGTCGTCTTCCTCGTCGTCGCCCTCGTCGCCCTCGTCGTCCTCGTCGCCCTCGTCGTCCTCGTCGTCCTCGTCGTCCTCGTCATCGTCCTCGTCGTCTTCCTCGTCGTCGCCCTCGTCGTCCTCGTCGTCCTCGTCGGCGTCGTCGTCCTCGTCGTCCTCCTCGTCGTCGGCGTCGTCCTCGTCGTCCTCGTCGTCCTCGTCGTCGTCGTCCTCGTCCTCGTCCTCGTCCTCGTCCTCGTCCTCGTCCTCGTCCTCGTCCTCGTCCTCGTCCTCGTCCTCGTCCTCGTCCTCGTCCTCGTCCTCGTCCTCGTCCTCGTCCTCGTCCTCGTCCTCGTCGACCTCCTCGTCGTCGTTCCTCGTCCTCGTCGTTGTTCCTTGTCGTCGTCCTCCTCGTCTTCCTCGTCGTCGCCCTCGTCGCCCTCGTCGTCCTCGTCGTCGTAGTCGTCGTCCTCGTCGTCCTCGTCGTCGTCGTCGTCGTCGTCGTCGTCGTCCCCGTCGTCGTCGTCGTCGTCGTCGTCGTCGTCGATCCTCGTCCTCGACGTCGTTCCTCGTCCTCGACGTCGTTCCTCGTCCTCGCCGTCGTTCCTCGTCCTCGTCGTCCTCGCCGTCCTCGTCGTCCTCGTCCTCGTCGTCGTCGTCGTCGTCGTCGTCCTCGTCGTCGTCCTCGTCGTCCTCCTCGTCGTCGTCGTCGTCCTCGTCGTCCTCCTCGTCGTCGTCGTTGTCCTCGTCGTCCTCCTCCTCGTCCTCGTCGTCCTCGTCGTCCTCCTCCTCGTCGTCGTCGTCGTCCTCGTCGTCCTCCTCGTTGTCGTCGTCGTCCTCGTCGTCGTCGTTCCTCGTCCTCGTCGTCGTCGTCGTCGTCGTCGTTCCTCGTCCTCGTCGTCGTTCCTCGTCTTCGTCGTCGTCGTTCCTCGTCCTCGTCGTCGTCGTCGTCCTCCTCCTCGTCGTCGTCGTCGTCCTCGTCGTCGTCCTCGTCGTCGGCGTCGTCGTCGTCGTCGTCCTCCTCGTCGTCGTCGTCGTCCTCGTCGTCCTCGTCGTCCTCGTCGTCGTCGTCCTCGTCGACCTCCTCGTCGTCCTCCTCGTCGTCGTCGTCGTCCTCGTCGTCGTCGTCCTCGTCGTCGTCCTTGTTCGTCGTCGTCGTTGTCGACCCTCGTCCTCGTTCCCGTCCTCGTCGACGTCCTCGTTACGTCCGCGACGTCGTTCTTCGTCGTCGCCGTCGATCCTCGTCCTCATCGTCCTCGTCGTCCTCGTCCTCGTCGTCTTCGTCGTCCTCGTCGTCGTCCTCATCGTCCTCGTCGTCCTCATCGTCCTCGTTGCCCTCGTTGTCCTCGTCGTCGTCGTCGTCGTTCCTCGTGCTCGTCGTCGTTCCTTGTCGTCGTCCTCGTCGTCGTTCCTCGTCCTCGTCGTTGTTCCTTGTCGTCGTCCTCCTCGTCTTCCTCGTCGTCGCCCTCGTCGCCCTCGTCGTCCTCGTCGTCGTAGTCGTCGTCCTCGTCGTCCTCGTCGTCCTTGTCGTCGTCCTCGTCGTCTTCCTCGTCGTCGCCCTCGTCGTCCTCGTCGTCCTCGTCGCCCTCGTCGTCGTTCCTCGTCCTCGTCGTCGTTCCTTGTCGTCGTCCTCGTGGTCTTCCTCGTCGTCGCCCTCGTCGCCCTCGTCGTACTCGTCGCCCTTGTCGTCCTCGTCGTCCTCGTCGTCGTCCTCGTCGTCCTCGTCGCCCTCGTCGTCCTCGTCGTCGTTCCTCGTCCTCGTCGTCGTTCCTCGTCCTCGTCGTCGTTCCTCGTCCTCGTCGTCGTTCCTTGTCGTCGTCCTCGTGGTCTTCCTCGTCGTCGCCCTCATCGCCCTCGTCGTCCTCGTCGCCCTTGTCGTCCTCGTCGTCCTCGTCGTCCTCGTCGTCGTCCTCTTCGTCCTCGTCGTCCTCGTCGTCCTTGTCGTCGTCCTCGTCGTCTTCCTCGTCGTCGCCCTCGTCGCCCTCGTCGTCCTCGTCGCCCTCGTCGTCCTCGTCGCCCTCGTCGTCCTCGTCGTCCTCGTCGTCCTCGTCATCGTCCTCGTCGTCTTCCTCGTCGTCGCCCTCGTCGCCCTCGTCGTCCTCGTCGTCCTCGTCGGCGTCGTCGTCCTCGTCGTCCTCCTCGTCGTCGGCGTCGTCCTCGTCGTCCTCGTCGTCCTCGTCGTCGTCGTCCTCGTCCTCGTCCTCGTCCTCGTCCTCGTCCTCGTCCTCGTCCTCGTCCTCGTCCTCGTCCTCGTCGTCGTTCCTCGTCTTCGTCGTCGTCGTTCCTCGTCCTCGTCGTCGTTCCTCGTCCTCGACGTCGTTCCTCGTCCTCGTCGTCGTTCCTCGTCCTCGTCGTCGTCGTTCCTCGTCCTCGTCGTCGTCGTCGTCGTCGTCGTTCCTCGTCCTCGTCGTCGTTCCTCGTCTTCGTCGTCCTCGTTCCTCGTCCTCGTCGTCGTCGTCGTCGTCGTCGTCGTCCTCGTCCTCGTCCTCGTCGACCTCCTCGTCGTCCTCCTCGTCGTCGTCGTCGTCCTCGTCGTCGTCGTCCTCGTCGTCGTCCTTGTTCGTCGTCGTCGTTGTCGACCCTCGTCCTCGTTCCCGTCCTCGTTCCCGTCCTCGTCGACGTCCTCGTTACGTCCGCGACGTCGTTCTTCGTCGTCGCCGTCGATCCTCGTCCTCATCGTCCTCGTCGTCCTCGTCTTCGTCGTCTTCGTCGTCCTCGTCGTCGTCCTCATCGTCCTCGTCGTCCTCATCGTCCTCGTTGCCCTCGTTGTCCTCGTCGTCGTCGTCGTCGTTCCTCGTGCTCGTCGTCGTTCCTTGTCGTCGTCCTCGTCGTCGTTCCTCGTCCTCGTCGTTGTTCCTTGTCGTCGTCCTCCTCGTCTTCCTCGTCGTCGCCCTCGTCGCCCTCGTCGTCCTCGTCGTCGTAGTCGTCGTCCTCGTCGTCCTCGTCGTCCTTGTCGTCGTCCTCGTCGTCTTCCTCGTCGTCGCCCTCGTCGTCCTCGTCGTCCTCGTCGCCCTCGTCGTCGTTCCTCGTCCTCGTCGTCGTTCCTTGTCGTCGTCCTCGTGGTCTTCCTCGTCGTCGCCCTCGTCGCCCTCGTCGTACTCGTCGCCCTTGTCGTCCTCGTCGTCCTCGTCGTCGTCCTCGTCGTCCTCGTCGTCCTCGTCGGCGTCGTCGTCCTCGTCGTCCTCCTCGTCGTCGGCGTCGTCCTCGTCGTCCTCGTCGTCCTCGTCGTCGTCGTCCTCGTCCTCGTCCTCGTCCTCGTCCTCGTCCTCGTCGACCTCCTCGTCGTCGTTCCTCGTCCTCGTCGTTGTTCCTTGTCGTCGTCCTCCTCGTCTTCCTCGTCGTCGCCCTCGTCGCCCTCGTCGTCCTCGTCGTCGTAGTCGTCGTCCTCGTCGTCCTCGTCGTCGTCGTCGTCGTCGTCGTCGTCGTCCCCGTCGTCGTCGTCGTCGTCGTCGTCGTCGTCGATCCTCGTCCTCGACGTCGTTCCTCGTTTTCGACGTCGTTCCTCGTCCTCGTCGTCGTTCCTCGTCCTCGTCGTGGTTCCTCGTCCTCGTCGTCGTTGTTCCTCGTCCTCGTCGTCGTCGTCGTCGTCGTCGTCGTCGTCCTCCTCCTCGTCGTCGTCGTCGTCGTCGTCCTCCTCCTCGTCGTCGTCGTCGTCCTCCTCCTCGTCGTCGTCGTCGTCCTCGTCGTCGTCCTCGTCGTCCTCCTCGTCGTCGTCGTCGTCGTCCTTGTCGTCTTCCTCGTCGTCGTCGTCGTCCTCGTCGTCCTCCTCGTCGTCGTCCTCGTCGTCCTCCTCGTCGTCGTCGTCGTCCTCGTCGTCCTCCTCCTCGTCGTCGTCGTCGTCCTCGTCGTCCTCCTCCTCGTCGTCGTCGTCGTCCTCGTCGTCCTCCTCGTCGTCGTCGTCGTCCTCGTCGTCCTCCTCGTCGTCCTCGTCGTCCTCGTCGTCCTCGTCGTCGTTCCTCGTCCTCGTCGCCGTCGTCGTCGTCGTCCTCGTCGTCGTCCTCGTCGTCCTCCTCGTCGTCGTCCTCCTCGTCGTCGTCGTCGTCCTCGTCGTCCTCCTCGTCGTCGTCGTTGTCCTCGTCGTCCTCCTCCTCGTCCTCGTCGTCCTCGTCGTCCTCCTCCTCGTCGTCGTCGTCGTCCTCGTCGTCCTCCTCGTTGTCGTCGTCGTCCTCGTCGTCCTCCTCCTCGTCTCCGTCGTCGTCGTCCTCGCCGTCGTCCTCGTCGTCCTCGTCGTCCTCGTCGTCCTCGTCGTCCTCGTCGTCCTCGTCGTCCTCGTCGTCCTCGTCCTCCTCGTCGACGTCGTCGTCGTCCTCGTCGTCCTCCTCGTCGTCGTCGTCGTCCTCGTCGTCCTCCTCGTCGTCGTCGTCGTCCTCGTCGTCCTCCTCGTCGTCGTCGTTGTCCTCGTCGTCCTCCTCCTCGTCCTCGTCGTCCTCGTCGTCGTTCCTCGTCCTCGTCGCCGTCGTCGTCGTCCTCGTCGTCGTCCTCGTCGTCGTCGTCGTCGTCGTTGTCGATCCTCGTCCTCGACGTCGTTCCTCGTCCTCGTCGTCGCCCTCGTCGCCCTCGTCGTCCTCGTCGTCGTAGTCGTCGTCCTCGTCGTCCTCGTCGTCGTCGTCGTCGTCGTCGTCGTCGTCCCCGTCGTCGTCGTCGTCGTCGTCGTCGTCGTCGATCCTCGTCCTCGACGTCGTTCCTCGTCCTCGACGTCGTTCCTCGTCCTCGCCGTCGTTCCTCGTCCTCGTCGTCCTCGCCGTCCTCGTCGTCCTCGTCCTCGTCGTCGTCTTCGTCGTCGTCGTCCTCGTCGTCGTCCTCGTCGTCCTCCTCGTCGTCGTCGTCGTCCTCGTCGTCCTCCTCGTTGTCGTCGTCGTCCTCGTCGTCCTCCTCCTCGTCGCCGTCGTCGTCCTCGTCGCCCTCGTCGTCATCGTCGTCCTCGTCGTCCTCGTCGTCCTCGTCGTCCTCGTCCTCCTCGTCGTCGTTGTCGTCGTCCTCGTCGTCCTCCTCGTCGTCGTCGTCGTCCTCGTCGTCCTCCTCGTCGTCGTCGTCGTCCTCGTCGTCCTCCTCCTCGTCCTCGTCGCCCTCGTCGTCATCGTCGCCCTCGTCGCCCTCGTCGTCCTCGTCGCCCTCGTCGTCCTCGTCGCCCTCGTCGTCCTCGTCGTCCTCGTCGTCCTCGTCATCGTCCTCGTCGTCTTCCTCGTCGTCGCCCTCGTCGCCCTCGTCGTCCTCGTCGTCCTCGTCGGCGTCGTCGTCCTCGTCGTCCTCCTCGTCGTCGGCGTCGTCCTCGTCGTCCTCGTCGTCGTCGTCCTCGTCCTCGTCCTCGTCCTCGTCCTCGTCCTCGTCCTCGTCCTCGTCCTCGTCCTCGTCCTCGTCCTCGTCCTCGTCCTCGTCCTCGTCCTCGTCCTCGTCGTCGTTCCTCGTCTTCGTCGTCGTCGTTCCTCGTCCTCGTCGTCGTTCCTCGTCCTCGTCGTCCTCGCCGTCCTCGTCGTCCTCGTCCTCGTCGTCGTCTTCGTCGTCGTCGTCCTCGTCGTCGTCCTCGTCGTCCTCCTCGTCGTCGTCGTCGTCCTCGTCGTCCTCCTCGTTGTCGTCGTCGTCCTCGTCGTCCTCCTCCTCGTCGCCGTCGTCCTCCTCGTCGTCGTCGTCGTCCTCGTCGTCCTCCTCCTCGTCCTCGTCGTCCTCGTCGACGTTCCTCGTCCTCGTCGCCGTCGCCGTCGTCCTCGTCGTCGTCGTCCTCGTCGTCGTCCTCGTCGTCCTCCTCGTCGTCGTCGTCGTCCTCGTCGTCCTCCTCGTTGTCGTCGTCGTCCTCGTCGTCCTCCTCCTCGTCGCCGTCGTCCTCCTCGTCGTCGTCGTCGTCCTCGTCGTCCTCCTCCTCGTCCTCGTCGCCCTCGTCGTCATCGTCGCCCTCGTCGCCCTCGTCGTCCTCGTCGCCCTCGTCGTCCTCGTCGCCCTCGTCGTCCTCGTCGTCCTCGTCGTCCTCGTCATCGTCCTCGTCGTCTTCCTCGTCGTCGCCCTCGTCGCCCTCGTCGTCCTCGTCGTCCTCGTCGGCGTCGTCGTCCTCGTCGTCCTCCTCGTCGTCGGCGTCGTCCTCGTCGTCCTCGTCGTCGTCGTCGTCGTCGTCGTCGTCGTCCCCGTCGTCGTCGTCGTCGTCGTCGTCGTCGTCGATCCTCGTCCTCGACGTCGTTCCTCGTCCTCGACGTCGTTCCTCGTCCTCGACGTCGTTCCTCGTCCTCGCCGTCGTTCCTCGTCCTCGTCGTCCTCGCCGTCCTCGTCGTCCTCGTCCTCGTCGTCGTCTTCGTCGTCGTCGTCCTCGTCGTCGTCCTCGTCGTCCTCCTCGTCGTCGTCGTCGTCCTCGTCGTCCTCCTCGTTGTCGTCGTCGTCCTCGTCGTCCTCCTCCTCGTCGCCGTCGTCCTCCTCGTCGTCGTCGTCGTCCTCGTCGTCCTCCTCCTCGTCCTCGTCGTCCTCGTCGACGTTCCTCGTCCTCGTCGCCGTCGCCGTCGTCCTCGTCGTCGTCGTCGTCGTCCTCGTCGTCCTCCTCGTCGTCCTCGTCGTCCTCGTCGTCCTCGTCGTCGTTCCTCGTCCTCGTCGCCGTCGTCGTCGTCGTCCTCGTCGTCGTCCTCGTCGTCCTCCTCGTCGTCGTCCTCCTCGTCGTCGTCGTCGTCCTCGTCGTCCTCCTCGTCGTCGTCGTTGTCCTCGTCGTCCTCCTCCTCGTCCTCGTCGTCCTCGTCGTCCTCCTCCTCGTCGTCGTCGTCGTCCTCGTCGTCCTCCTCGTTGTCGTCGTCGTCCTCGTCGTCGTCGTTCCTCGTCCTCGTCGTCGTCGTCGTCGTCGTCGTTCCTCGTCCTCGTCGTCGTTCCTCGTCTTCGTCGTCGTCGTTCCTCGTCCTCGTCGTCGTCGTCGTCCTCCTCCTCGTCGTCGTCGTCGTCCTCGTCGTCGTCCTCGTCGTCGGCGTCGTCGTCCTCGTCGTCCTCCTCGTCGTCGTCGTCGTCCTCGTCGTCCTCGTCGTCCTCGTCGTCGTCGTCCTCGTCGTCGTCGTCGTCCTCGTCGTCGTCGTCCTCGTCGTCGTCCTTGTTCGTCGTCGTCGTTGTCGACCCTCGTCCTCGTTCCCGTCCTCGTTCCCGTCCTCGTCGACGTCCTCGTTACGTCCGCGACGTCGTTCTTCGTCGTCGCCGTCGATCCTCGTCCTCATCGTCCTCGTCGTCCTCGTCCTCGTCGTCTTCGTCGTCCTCGTCGTCGTCCTCATCGTCCTCGTCGTCCTCATCGTCCTCGTTGCCCTCGTTGTCCTCGTCGTCGTCGTCGTCGTTCCTCGTGCTCGTCGTCGTTCCTTGTCGTCGTCCTCGTCGTCGTTCCTCGTCCTCGTCGTTGTTCCTTGTCGTCGTCCTCCTCGTCTTCCTCGTCGTCGCCCTCGTCGCCCTCGTCGTCCTCGTCGACGTTCCTCGTCCTCGTCGCCGTCGCCGTCGTCCTCGTCGTCGTCGTCGTCGTCCTCGTCGTCCTCCTCGTCGTCCTCGTCGTCCTCGTCGTCCTCGTCGTCGTTCCTCGTCCTCGTCGCCGTCGTCGTCGTCGTCCTCGTCGTCGTCCTCGTCGTCCTCCTCGTCGTCGTCCTCCTCGTCGTCGTCGTCGTCCTCGTCGTCCTCCTCGTCGTCGTCGTTGTCCTCGTCGTCCTCCTCCTCGTCCTCGTCGTCCTCGTCGTCCTCCTCCTCGTCGTCGTCGTCGTCCTCGTCGTCCTCCTCGTTGTCGTCGTCGTCCTCGTCGTCGTCGTTCCTCGTCCTCGCCGTCGTCGTCGTAGTCGTCGTCCTCGTCGTCCTCGTCGTCCTTGTCGTCGTCCTCGTCGTCTTCCTCGTCGTCGCCCTCGTCGTCCTCGTCGTCCTCGTCGCCCTCGTCGTCGTTCCTCGTCCTCGTCGTCGTTCCTTGTCGTCGTCCTCGTGGTCTTCCTCGTCGTCGCCCTCGTCGCCCTCGTCGTACTCGTCGCCCTTGTCGTCCTCGTCGTCCTCGTCGTCGTCCTCGTCGTCCTCGTCGCCCTCGTCGTCCTCGTCGTCGTTCCTCGTCCTCGTCGTCGTTCCTCGTCCTCGTCGTCGTTCCTTGTCGTCGTCCTCGTGGTCTTCCTCGTCGTCGCCCTCATCGCCCTCGTCGTCCTCGTCGCCCTTGTCGTCCTCGTCGTCCTCGTCGTCCTCGTCGTCGTCCTCGTCGTCCTCGTCGTCCTCGTCGTCCTTGTCGTCGTCCTCGTCGTCTTCCTCGTCGTCGCCCTCGTCGCCCTCGTCGTCCTCGTCGCCCTCGTCGTCCTCGTCGTCCTCGTCGTCCTCGTCATCGTCCTCGTCGTCTTCCTCGTCGTCGCCCTCGTCGCCCTCGTCGTCCTCGTCGTCCTCGTCGGCGTCGTCGTCCTCGTCGTCCTCCTCGTCGTCGGCGTCGTCCTCGTCGTCCTCGTCGTCCTCGTCGTCGTCGTCCTCGTCCTCGTCCTCGTCCTCGTCCTCGTCCTCGTCCTCGTCCTCGTCCTCGTCCTCGTCCTCGTCCTCGTCCTCGTCCTCGTCCTCGTCCTCGTCCTCGTCCTCGTCCTCGTCCTCGTCCTCGTCCTCGTCCTCGTCCTCGTCCTCGTCCTCGTCCTCGTCCTCGTCCTCGTCCTCGTCCTCGTCCTCGTCCTCGTCCTCGTCCTCGTCCTCGTCCTCGTCCTCGTCCTCGTCCTCGTCCTCGTCGACCTCCTCGTCGTCGTTCCTCGTCCTCGTCGTTGTTCCTTGTCGTCGTCCTCCTCGTCTTCCTCGTCGTCGCCCTCGTCGCCCTCGTCGTCCTCGTCGTCGTAGTCGTCGTCCTCGTCGTCCTCGTCGTCGTCGTCGTCGTCGTCGTCGTCGTCCCCGTCGTCGTCGTCGTCGTCGTCGTCGTCGTCGATCCTCGTCCTCGACGTCGTTCCTCGTCCTCGACGTCGTTCCTCGTCCTCGCCGTCGTTCCTCGTCCTCGTCGTCCTCGCCGTCCTCGTCGTCCTCGTCCTCGTCGTCGTCGTCCTCGTCGTCGTCCTCGTCGTCCTCCTCGTCGTCGTCGTCGTCCTCGTCGTCCTCCTCGTCGTCGTCGTTGTCCTCGTCGTCCTCCTCCTCGTCCTCGTCGTCCTCCTCCTCGTCCTCGTCGTCCTCCTCCTCGTCCTCGTCGTCCTCGTCGTCCTCCTCCTCGTCGTCGTCGTCGTCCTCGTCGTCCTCCTCGTTGTCGTCGTCGTCCTCGTCGTCGTCGTTCCTCGTCCTCGTCGTCGTCGTCGTCGTCGTCGTTCCTCGTCCTCGTCGTCGTTCCTCGTCTTCGTCGTCGTCGTTCCTCGTCCTCGTCGTCGTCGTCGTCCTCCTCCTCGTCGTCGTCGTCGTCCTCGTCGTCGTCCTCGTCGTCGGCGTCGTCGTCCTCGTCGTCCTCCTCGTCGTCGTCGTCGTCCTCGTCGTCCTCGTCGTCCTCGTCGTCGTCGTCCTCGTCGACCTCCTCGTCGTCCTCCTCGTCGTCGTCGTCGTCCTCGTCGTCGTCGTCCTCGTCGTCGTCCTTGTTCGTCGTCGTCGTTGTCGACCCTCGTCCTCGTTCCCGTCCTCGTCGACGTCCTCGTTACGTCCGCGACGTCGTTCTTCGTCGTCGCCGTCGATCCTCGTCCTCATCGTCCTCGTCGTCCTCGTCCTCGTCGTCTTCGTCGTCCTCGTCGTCGTCCTCATCGTCCTCGTCGTCCTCATCGTCCTCGTTGCCCTCGTTGTCCTCGTCGTCGTCGTCGTCGTTCCTCGTGCTCGTCGTCGTTCCTTGTCGTCGTCCTCGTCGTCGTTCCTCGTCCTCGTCGTTGTTCCTTGTCGTCGTCCTCCTCGTCTTCCTCGTCGTCGCCCTCGTCGCCCTCGTCGTCCTCGTCGTCGTAGTCGTCGTCCTCGTCGTCCTCGTCGTCCTTGTCGTCGTCCTCGTCGTCTTCCTCGTCGTCGCCCTCGTCGTCCTCGTCGTCCTCGTCGCCCTCGTCGTCGTTCCTCGTCCTCGTCGTCGTTCCTTGTCGTCGTCCTCGTGGTCTTCCTCGTCGTCGCCCTCGTCGCCCTCGTCGTACTCGTCGCCCTTGTCGTCCTCGTCGTCCTCGTCGTCGTCCTCGTCGTCCTCGTCGCCCTCGTCGTCCTCGTCGTCGTTCCTCGTCCTCGTCGTCGTTCCTCGTCCTCGTCGTCGTTCCTCGTCCTCGTCGTCGTTCCTTGTCGTCGTCCTCGTGGTCTTCCTCGTCGTCGCCCTCATCGCCCTCGTCGTCCTCGTCGCCCTTGTCGTCCTCGTCGTCCTCGTCGTCCTCGTCGTCGTCCTCTTCGTCCTCGTCGTCCTCGTCGTCCTTGTCGTCGTCCTCGTCGTCTTCCTCGTCGTCGCCCTCGTCGCCCTCGTCGTCCTCGTCGCCCTCGTCGTCCTCGTCGCCCTCGTCGTCCTCGTCGTCCTCGTCGTCCTCGTCATCGTCCTCGTCGTCTTCCTCGTCGTCGCCCTCGTCGCCCTCGTCGTCCTCGTCGTCCTCGTCGGCGTCGTCGTCCTCGTCGTCCTCCTCGTCGTCGGCGTCGTCCTCGTCGTCCTCGTCGTCCTCGTCGTCGTCGTCCTCGTCCTCGTCCTCGTCGTCCTCGTCGTCCTCGTCGTCGTCGTCCTCGTCCTCGTCCTCGTCCTCGTCCTCGTCCTCGTCCTCGTCCTCGTCCTCGTCCTCGTCCTCGTCGTCGTTCCTCGTCTTCGTCGTCGTCGTTCCTCGTCCTCGTCGTCGTTCCTCGTCCTCGACGTCGTTCCTCGTCCTCGTCGTCGTTCCTCGTCCTCGTCGTCGTCGTTCCTCGTCCTCGTCGTCGTCGTCGTCGTCGTCGTTCCTCGTCCTCGTCGTCGTCCTCGTCCTCGTCGTCGTCGTTCCTCGTCCTCGTCGTCGTCGTCGTCGTCGTCGTTCCTCGTCCTCGTCGTCGTTCCTCGTCTTCGTCGTCCTCGTTCCTCGTCCTCGTCGTCGTCGTCGTCGTCGTCGTCGTCCTCGTCCTCGTCCTCGTCGACCTCCTCGTCGTCCTCCTCGTCGTCGTCGTCGTCCTCGTCGTCGTCGTCCTCGTCGTCGTCCTTGTTCGTCGTCGTCGTTGTCGACCCTCGTCCTCGTTCCCGTCCTCGTTCCCGTCCTCGTCGACGTCCTCGTTACGTCCGCGACGTCGTTCTTCGTCGTCGCCGTCGATCCTCGTCCTCATCGTCCTCGTCGTCCTCGTCTTCGTCGTCTTCGTCGTCCTCGTCGTCGTCCTCATCGTCCTCGTCGTCCTCATCGTCCTCGTTGCCCTCGTTGTCCTCGTCGTCGTCGTCGTCGTTCCTCGTGCTCGTCGTCGTTCCTTGTCGTCGTCCTCGTCGTCGTTCCTCGTCCTCGTCGTTGTTCCTTGTCGTCGTCCTCCTCGTCTTCCTCGTCGTCGCCCTCGTCGCCCTCGTCGTCCTCGTCGTCGTAGTCGTCGTCCTCGTCGTCCTCGTCGTCCTTGTCGTCGTCCTCGTCGTCTTCCTCGTCGTCGCCCTCGTCGTCCTCGTCGTCCTCGTCGCCCTCGTCGTCGTTCCTCGTCCTCGTCGTCGTTCCTTGTCGTCGTCCTCGTGGTCTTCCTCGTCGTCGCCCTCGTCGCCCTCGTCGTACTCGTCGCCCTTGTCGTCCTCGTCGTCCTCGTCGTCGTCCTCGTCGTCCTCGTCGTCCTCGTCGGCGTCGTCGTCCTCGTCGTCCTCCTCGTCGTCGGCGTCGTCCTCGTCGTCCTCGTCGTCCTCGTCGTCGTCGTCCTCGTCCTCGTCCTCGTCCTCGTCCTCGTCCTCGTCGACCTCCTCGTCGTCGTTCCTCGTCCTCGTCGTTGTTCCTTGTCGTCGTCCTCCTCGTCTTCCTCGTCGTCGCCCTCGTCGCCCTCGTCGTCCTCGTCGTCGTAGTCGTCGTCCTCGTCGTCCTCGTCGTCGTCGTCGTCGTCGTCGTCGTCGTCCCCGTCGTCGTCGTCGTCGTCGTCGTCGTCGTCGATCCTCGTCCTCGACGTCGTTCCTCGTTTTCGACGTCGTTCCTCGTCCTCGTCGTCGTTCCTCGTCCTCGTCGTGGTTCCTCGTCCTCGTCGTCGTTGTTCCTCGTCCTCGTCGTCGTCGTCGTCGTCGTCGTCGTCGTCCTCCTCCTCGTCGTCGTCGTCGTCGTCGTCCTCCTCCTCGTCGTCGTCGTCGTCCTCCTCCTCGTCGTCGTCGTCGTCCTCGTCGTCGTCCTCGTCGTCCTCCTCGTCGTCGTCGTCGTCGTCCTTGTCGTCTTCCTCGTCGTCGTCGTCGTCCTCGTCGTCCTCCTCGTCGTCGTCCTCGTCGTCCTCCTCGTCGTCGTCGTCGTCCTCGTCGTCCTCCTCCTCGTCGTCGTCGTCGTCCTCGTCGTCCTCCTCCTCGTCGTCGTCGTCGTCCTCGTCGTCCTCCTCGTCGTCGTCGTCGTCCTCGTCGTCCTCCTCGTCGTCCTCGTCGTCCTCGTCGTCCTCGTCGTCGTTCCTCGTCCTCGTCGCCGTCGTCGTCGTCGTCCTCGTCGTCGTCCTCGTCGTCCTCCTCGTCGTCGTCCTCCTCGTCGTCGTCGTCGTCCTCGTCGTCCTCCTCGTCGTCGTCGTTGTCCTCGTCGTCCTCCTCCTCGTCCTCGTCGTCCTCGTCGTCCTCCTCCTCGTCGTCGTCGTCGTCCTCGTCGTCCTCCTCGTTGTCGTCGTCGTCCTCGCCGTCGTCCTCGTCGTCCTCGTCGTCCTCGTCGTCCTCGTCGTCCTCGTCGTCCTCGTCGTCCTCGTCGTCCTCGTCCTCCTCGTCGACGTCGTCGTCGTCCTCGTCGTCCTCCTCGTCGTCGTCGTCGTCCTCGTCGTCCTCCTCGTCGTCGTCGTCGTCCTCGTCGTCCTCCTCGTCGTCGTCGTTGTCCTCGTCGTCCTCCTCCTCGTCCTCGTCGTCCTCGTCGTCGTTCCTCGTCCTCGTCGCCGTCGTCGTCGTCCTCGTCGTCGTCCTCGTCGTCGTCGTCGTCGTCGTTGTCGATCCTCGTCCTCGACGTCGTTCCTCGTCCTCGTCGTCGCCCTCGTCGCCCTCGTCGTCCTCGTCGTCGTAGTCGTCGTCCTCGTCGTCCTCGTCGTCGTCGTCGTCGTCGTCGTCGTCGTCCCCGTCGTCGTCGTCGTCGTCGTCGTCGTCGTCGATCCTCGTCCTCGACGTCGTTCCTCGTCCTCGACGTCGTTCCTCGTCCTCGCCGTCGTTCCTCGTCCTCGTCGTCCTCGCCGTCCTCGTCGTCCTCGTCCTCGTCGTCGTCTTCGTCGTCGTCGTCCTCGTCGTCGTCCTCGTCGTCCTCCTCGTCGTCGTCGTCGTCCTCGTCGTCCTCCTCGTTGTCGTCGTCGTCCTCGTCGTCCTCCTCCTCGTCGCCGTCGTCGTCCTCGTCGCCCTCGTCGTCATCGTCGTCCTCGTCGTCCTCGTCGTCCTCGTCGTCCTCGTCCTCCTCGTCGTCGTTGTCGTCGTCCTCGTCGTCCTCCTCGTCGTCGTCGTCGTCCTCGTCGTCCTCCTCGTCGTCGTCGTCGTCCTCGTCGTCCTCCTCCTCGTCCTCGTCGCCCTCGTCGTCATCGTCGCCCTCGTCGCCCTCGTCGTCCTCGTCGCCCTCGTCGTCCTCGTCGCCCTCGTCGTCCTCGTCGTCCTCGTCGTCCTCGTCATCGTCCTCGTCGTCTTCCTCGTCGTCGCCCTCGTCGCCCTCGTCGTCCTCGTCGTCCTCGTCGGCGTCGTCGTCCTCGTCGTCCTCCTCGTCGTCGGCGTCGTCCTCGTCGTCCTCGTCGTCGTCGTCCTCGTCCTCGTCCTCGTCCTCGTCCTCGTCCTCGTCCTCGTCCTCGTCCTCGTCCTCGTCCTCGTCCTCGTCCTCGTCCTCGTCCTCGTCCTCGTCCTCGTCCTCGTCCTCGTCCTCGTCCTCGTCGTCGTTCCTCGTCTTCGTCGTCGTCGTTCCTCGTCCTCGTCGTCGTTCCTCGTCCTCGACGTCGTTCCTCGTCCTCGTCGTCTTCCTCGTCGTCGCCCTCGTCGTCCTCGTCGTCCTCGTCGCCCTCGTCGTCGTTCCTCGTCCTCGTCGTCGTTCCTTGTCGTCGTCCTCGTGGTCTTCCTCGTCGTCGCCCTCGTCGCCCTCGTCGTACTCGTCGCCCTTGTCGTCCTCGTCGTCCTCGTCGTCGTCCTCGTCGTCCTCGTCGTCCTCGTCGGCGTCGTCGTCCTCGTCGTCCTCCTCGTCGTCGGCGTCGTCCTCGTCGTCCTCGTCGTCCTCGTCGTCGTCGTCCTCGTCCTCGTCCTCGTCCTCGTCCTCGTCCTCGTCGACCTCCTCGTCGTCGTTCCTCGTCCTCGTCGTTGTTCCTTGTCGTCGTCCTCCTCGTCTTCCTCGTCGTCGCCCTCGTCGCCCTCGTCGTCCTCGTCGTCGTAGTCGTCGTCCTCGTCGTCCTCGTCGTCGTCGTCGTCGTCGTCGTCGTCGTCCCCGTCGTCGTCGTCGTCGTCGTCGTCGTCGTCGATCCTCGTCCTCGACGTCGTTCCTCGTTTTCGACGTCGTTCCTCGTCCTCGTCGTCGTTCCTCGTCCTCGTCGTGGTTCCTCGTCCTCGTCGTCGTTGTTCCTCGTCCTCGTCGTCGTCGTCGTCGTCGTCGTCGTCGTCCTCCTCCTCGTCGTCGTCGTCGTCGTCCTCCTCCTCGTCGTCGTCGTCGTCCTCCTCCTCGTCGTCGTCGTCGTCCTCGTCGTCGTCCTCGTCGTCCTCCTCCTCGTCGTCGTCGTCGTCCTCGTCGTCCTCCTCCTCGTCGTCGTCGTCGTCCTCGTCGTCCTCCTCCTCGTCGTCGTCGTCGTCCTCGTCGTCCTCCTCGTCGTCGTCGTCGTCCTCGTCGTCCTCCTCGTCGTCCTCGTCGTCCTCGTCGTCCTCGTCGTCGTTCCTCGTCCTCGTCGCCGTTCCTTGTCGTCGTCCTCGTGGTCTTCCTCGTCGTCGCCCTCGTCGCCCTCGTCGTACTCGTCGCCCTTGTCGTCCTCGTCGTCCTCGTCGTCGTCCTCGTCGTCCTCGTCGTCCTCGTCGGCGTCGTCGTCCTCGTCGTCCTCCTCGTCGTCGGCGTCGTCCTCGTCGTCCTCGTCGTCCTCGTCGTCGTCGTCCTCGTCCTCGTCCTCGTCCTCGTCCTCGTCCTCGTCGACCTCCTCGTCGTCGTTCCTCGTCCTCGTCGTCGTTCCTCGTCCTCGTCGTTGTTCCTTGTCGTCGTCCTCCTCGTCTTCCTCGTCGTCGCCCTCGTCGCCCTCGTCGTCCTCGTCGTCGTAGTCGTCGTCCTCGTCGTCCTCGTCGTCGTCGTCGTCGTCGTCGTCGTCGTCCCCGTCGTCGTCGTCGTCGTCGTCGTCGTCGTCGATCCTCGTCCTCGACGTCGTTCCTCGTTTTCGACGTCGTTCCTCGTCCTCGTCGTCGTTCCTCGTCCTCGTCGTGGTTCCTCGTCCTCGTCGTCGTTGTTCCTCGTCCTCGTCGTCGTCGTCGTCGTCGTCGTCGTCGTCCTCCTCCTCGTCGTCGTCGTCGTCGTCGTCCTCCTCCTCGTCGTCGTCGTCGTCCTCCTCCTCGTCGTCGTCGTCGTCCTCGTCGTCGTCCTCGTCGTCCTCCTCGTCGTCGTCGTCGTCGTCCTTGTCGTCTTCCTCGTCGTCGTCGTCGTCCTCGTCGTCCTCCTCGTCGTCGTCCTCGTCGTCCTCCTCGTCGTCGTCGTCGTCCTCGTCGTCCTCCTCCTCGTCGTCGTCGTCGTCCTCGTCGTCCTCCTCCTCGTCGTCGTCGTCGTCCTCGTCGTCCTCCTCGTCGTCGTCGTCGTCCTCGTCGTCCTCCTCGTCGTCCTCGTCGTCCTCGTCGTCCTCGTCGTCGTTCCTCGTCCTCGTCGCCGTCGTCGTCGTCGTCCTCGTCGTCGTCCTCGTCGTCCTCCTCGTCGTCGTCCTCCTCGTCGTCGTCGTCGTCCTCGTCGTCCTCCTCGTCGTCGTCGTTGTCCTCGTCGTCCTCCTCCTCGTCCTCGTCGTCCTCGTCGTCCTCCTCCTCGTCGTCGTCGTCGTCCTCGTCGTCCTCCTCGTTGTCGTCGTCGTCCTCGTCGTCCTCCTCCTCGTCTCCGTCGTCGTCGTCCTCGCCGTCGTCCTCGTCGTCCTCGTCGTCCTCGTCGTCCTCGTCGTCCTCGTCGTCCTCGTCGTCCTCGTCGTCCTCGTCCTCCTCGTCGACGTCGTCGTCGTCCTCGTCGTCCTCCTCGTCGTCGTCGTCGTCCTCGTCGTCCTCCTCGTCGTCGTCGTCGTCCTCGTCGTCCTCCTCGTCGTCGTCGTTGTCCTCGTCGTCCTCCTCCTCGTCCTCGTCGTCCTCGTCGTCGTTCCTCGTCCTCGTCGCCGTCGTCGTCGTCCTCGTCGTCGTCCTCGTCGTCGTCGTCGTCGTCGTTGTCGATCCTCGTCCTCGACGTCGTTCCTCGTCCTCGTCGTCGCCCTCGTCGCCCTCGTCGTCCTCGTCGTCGTAGTCGTCGTCCTCGTCGTCCTCGTCGTCGTCGTCGTCGTCGTCGTCGTCGTCCCCGTCGTCGTCGTCGTCGTCGTCGTCGTCGTCGATCCTCGTCCTCGACGTCGTTCCTCGTCCTCGACGTCGTTCCTCGTCCTCGCCGTCGTTCCTCGTCCTCGTCGTCCTCGCCGTCCTCGTCGTCCTCGTCCTCGTCGTCGTCTTCGTCGTCGTCGTCCTCGTCGTCGTCCTCGTCGTCCTCCTCGTCGTCGTCGTCGTCCTCGTCGTCCTCCTCGTTGTCGTCGTCGTCCTCGTCGTCCTCCTCCTCGTCGCCGTCGTCGTCCTCGTCGCCCTCGTCGTCATCGTCGTCCTCGTCGTCCTCGTCGTCCCTCGTCGTCCTCGTCCTCCTCGTCGTCGTTGTCGTCGTCCTCGTCGTCCTCCTCGTCGTCGTCGTCGTCCTCGTCGTCCTCCTCGTCGTCGTCGTCGTCCTCGTCGTCCTCCTCCTCGTCCTCGTCGCCCTCGTCGTCATCGTCGCCCTCGTCGCCCTCGTCGTCCTCGTCGCCCTCGTCGTCCTCGTCGCCCTCGTCGTCCTCGTCGTCCTCGTCGTCCTCGTCATCGTCCTCGTCGTCTTCCTCGTCGTCGCCCTCGTCGCCCTCGTCGTCCTCGTCGTCCTCGTCGGCGTCGTCGTCCTCGTCGTCCTCCTCGTCGTCGGCGTCGTCCTCGTCGTCCTCGTCGTCGTCGTCCTCGTCCTCGTCCTCGTCCTCGTCCTCGTCCTCGTCCTCGTCCTCGTCCTCGTCCTCGTCCTCGTCCTCGTCCTCGTCCTCGTCGTCGTTCCTCGTCTTCGTCGTCGTCGTTCCTCGTCCTCGTCGTCGTTCCTCGTCCTCGACGTCGTTCCTCGTCCTCGTCGTCTTCCTCGTCGTCGCCCTCGTCGTCCTCGTCGTCCTCGTCGCCCTCGTCGTCGTTCCTCGTCCTCGTCGTCGTTCCTTGTCGTCGTCCTCGTGGTCTTCCTCGTCGTCGCCCTCGTCGCCCTCGTCGTACTCGTCGCCCTTGTCGTCCTCGTCGTCCTCGTCGTCGTCCTCGTCGTCCTCGTCGTCCTCGTCGGCGTCGTCGTCCTCGTCGTCCTCCTCGTCGTCGGCGTCGTCCTCGTCGTCCTCGTCGTCCTCGTCGTCGTCGTCCTCGTCCTCGTCCTCGTCCTCGTCCTCGTCCTCGTCGACCTCCTCGTCGTCGTTCCTCGTCCTCGTCGTTGTTCCTTGTCGTCGTCCTCCTCGTCTTCCTCGTCGTCGCCCTCGTCGCCCTCGTCGTCCTCGTCGTCGTAGTCGTCGTCCTCGTCGTCCTCGTCGTCGTCGTCGTCGTCGTCGTCGTCGTCCCCGTCGTCGTCGTCGTCGTCGTCGTCGTCGTCGATCCTCGTCCTCGACGTCGTTCCTCGTTTTCGACGTCGTTCCTCGTCCTCGTCGTCGTTCCTCGTCCTCGTCGTGGTTCCTCGTCCTCGTCGTCGTTGTTCCTCGTCCTCGTCGTCGTCGTCGTCGTCGTCGTCGTCGTCCTCCTCCTCGTCGTCGTCGTCGTCGTCGTCGTCCTCCTCCTCGTCGTCGTCGTCGTCCTCCTCCTCGTCGTCGTCGTCGTCCTCGTCGTCGTCCTCGTCGTCGTCGTCCTCCTCGTCGTCGTCGTCGTCGTCCTTGTCGTCTTCCTCGTCGTCGTCGTCGTCCTCGTCGTCCTCCTCGTCGTCGTCCTCGTCGTCCTCCTCGTCGTCGTCGTCGTCCTCGTCGTCCTCCTCCTCGTCGTCGTCGTCGTCCTCGTCGTCCTCCTCCTCGTCGTCGTCGTCGTCCTCGTCGTCCTCCTCGTCGTCGTCGTCGTCCTCGTCGTCCTCCTCGTCGTCCTCGTCGTCCTCGTCGTCCTCGTCGTCGTTCCTCGTCCTCGTCGCCGTCGTCGTCGTCGTCCTCGTCGTCGTCCTCGTCGTCCTCCTCGTCGTCGTCCTCCTCGTCGTCGTCGTCGTCCTCGTCGTCCTCCTCGTCGTCGTCGTTGTCCTCGTCGTCCTCCTCCTCGTCCTCGTCGTCCTCGTCGTCCTCCTCCTCGTCGTCGTCGTCGTCCTCGTCGTCCTCCTCGTTGTCGTCGTCGTCCTCGTCGTCCTCCTCCTCGTCTCCGTCGTCGTCGTCCTCGCCGTCGTCCTCGTCGTCCTCGTCGTCCTCGTCGTCCTCGTCGTCCTCGTCGTCCTCGTCGTCCTCGTCGTCCTCGTCCTCCTCGTCGACGTCGTCGTCGTCCTCGTCGTCCTCCTCGTCGTCGTCGTCGTCCTCGTCGTCCTCCTCGTCGTCGTCGTCGTCCTCGTCGTCCTCCTCGTTGTCGTCGTCGTCCTCGTCGTCCTCCTCCTCGTCTCCGTCGTCGTCGTCCTCGCCGTCGTCCTCGTCGTCCTCGTCGTCCTCGTCGTCCTCGTCGTCCTCGTCGTCCTCGTCGTCCTCGTCGTCCTCGTCCTCCTCGTCGACGTCGTCGTCGTCCTCGTCGTCCTCCTCGTCGTCGTCGTCGTCCTCGTCGTCCTCCTCGTCGTCGTCGTCGTCCTCGTCGTCCTCCTCGTCGTCGTCGTTGTCCTCGTCGTCCTCCTCCTCGTCCTCGTCGTCCTCGTCGTCGTTCCTCGTCCTCGTCGCCGTCGTCGTCGTCCTCGTCGTCGTCCTCGTCGTCGTCGTCGTCGTCGTTGTCGATCCTCGTCCTCGACGTCGTTCCTCGTCCTCGTCGTCGCCCTCGTCGCCCTCGTCGTCCTCGTCGTCGTAGTCGTCGTCCTCGTCGTCCTCGTCGTCGTCGTCGTCGTCGTCGTCGTCGTCCCCGTCGTCGTCGTCGTCATCGTCGTCGTCGTCGATCCTCGTCCTCGACGTCGTTCCTCGTCCTCGACGTCGTTCCTCGTCCTCGCCGTCGTTCCTCGTCCTCGTCGTCCTCGCCGTCCTCGTCGTCCTCGTCCTCGTCGTCGTCTTCGTCGTCGTCGTCCTCGTCGTCGTCCTCGTCGTCCTCCTCGTCGTCGTCGTCGTCCTCGTCGTCCTCCTCGTTGTCGTCGTCGTCCTCGTCGTCCTCCTCCTCGTCGCCGTCGTCGTCCTCGTCGCCCTCGTCGTCATCGTCGTCCTCGTCGTCCTCGTCGTCCTCGTCGTCCTCGTCCTCCTCGTCGTCGTTGTCGTCGTCCTCGTCGTCCTCCTCGTCGTCGTCGTCGTCCTCGTCGTCCTCCTCGTCGTCGTCGTCGTCCTCGTCGTCCTCCTCCTCGTCCTCGTCGCCCTCGTCGTCATCGTCGCCCTCGTCGCCCTCGTCGTCCTCGTCGCCCTCGTCGTCCTCGTCGCCCTCGTCGTCCTCGTCGTCCTCGTCGTCCTCGTCATCGTCCTCGTCGTCTTCCTCGTCGTCGCCCTCGTCGCCCTCGTCGTCCTCGTCGTCCTCGTCGGCGTCGTCGTCCTCGTCGTCCTCCTCGTCGTCGGCGTCGTCCTCGTCGTCCTCGTCGTCCTCGTCGTCGTCGTCCTCGTCCTCGTCCTCGTCCTCGTCCTCGTCCTCGTCCTCGTCCTCGTCCTCGTCCTCGTCCTCGTCGTCGTTCCTCGTCTTCGTCGTCGTCGTTCCTCGTCCTCGTCGTCGTTCCTCGTCCTCGACGTCGTTCCTCGTCCTCGTCGTCGTTCCTCGTCCTCGTCGTCGTCGTTCCTCGTCCTCGTCGTCGTCGTCGTCGTCGTCGTTCCTCGTCCTCGTCGTCGTTCCTCGTCTTCGTCGTCCTCGTTCCTCGTCCTCGTCGTCGTCGTCGTCGTCGTCGTCGTCCTCGTCCTCGTCCTCGTCGACCTCCTCGTCGTCCTCCTCGTCGTCGTCGTCGTCCTCGTCGTCGTCGTCCTCGTCGTCGTCCTTGTTCGTCGTCGTCGTTGTCGACCCTCGTCCTCGTTCCCGTCCTCGTTCCCGTCCTCGTCGACGTCCTCGTTACGTCCGCGACGTCGTTCTTCGTCGTCGCCGTCGATCCTCGTCCTCATCGTCCTCGTCGTCCTCGTCTTCGTCGTCTTCGTCGTCCTCGTCGTCGTCCTCATCGTCCTCGTCGTCCTCATCGTCCTCGTTGCCCTCGTTGTCCTCGTCGTCGTCGTCGTCGTTCCTCGTGCTCGTCGTCGTTCCTTGTCGTCGTCCTCGTCGTCGTTCCTCGTCCTCGTCGTTGTTCCTTGTCGTCGTCCTCCTCGTCTTCCTCGTCGTCGCCCTCGTCGCCCTCGTCGTCCTCGTCGTCGTAGTCGTCGTCCTCGTCGTCCTCGTCGTCCTTGTCGTCGTCCTCGTCGTCTTCCTCGTCGTCGCCCTCGTCGTCCTCGTCGTCCTCGTCGCCCTCGTCGTCGTTCCTCGTCCTCGTCGTCGTTCCTTGTCGTCGTCCTCGTGGTCTTCCTCGTCGTCGCCCTCGTCGCCCTCGTCGTACTCGTCGCCCTTGTCGTCCTCGTCGTCCTCGTCGTCGTCCTCGTCGTCCTCGTCGTCCTCGTCGGCGTCGTCGTCCTCGTCGTCCTCCTCGTCGTCGGCGTCGTCCTCGTCGTCCTCGTCGTCCTCGTCGTCGTCGTCCTCGTCCTCGTCCTCGTCCTCGTCCTCGTCCTCGTCGACCTCCTCGTCGTCGTTCCTCGTCCTCGTCGTTGTTCCTTGTCGTCGTCCTCCTCGTCTTCCTCGTCGTCGCCCTCGTCGCCCTCGTCGTCCTCGTCGTCGTAGTCGTCGTCCTCGTCGTCCTCGTCGTCGTCGTCGTCGTCGTCGTCGTCGTCCCCGTCGTCGTCGTCGTCGTCGTCGTCGTCGTCGATCCTCGTCCTCGACGTCGTTCCTCGTTTTCGACGTCGTTCCTCGTCCTCGTCGTCGTTCCTCGTCCTCGTCGTGGTTCCTCGTCCTCGTCGTCGTTGTTCCTCGTCCTCGTCGTCGTCGTCGTCGTCGTCGTCGTCGTCCTCCTCCTCGTCGTCGTCGTCGTCGTCGTCCTCCTCCTCGTCGTCGTCGTCGTCCTCCTCCTCGTCGTCGTCGTCGTCCTCGTCGTCGTCCTCGTCGTCCTCCTCGTCGTCGTCGTCGTCGTCCTTGTCGTCTTCCTCGTCGTCGTCGTCGTCCTCGTCGTCCTCCTCGTCGTCGTCCTCGTCGTCCTCCTCGTCGTCGTCGTCGTCCTCGTCGTCCTCCTCCTCGTCGTCGTCGTCGTCCTCGTCGTCCTCCTCCTCGTCGTCGTCGTCGTCCTCGTCGTCCTCCTCGTCGTCGTCGTCGTCCTCGTCGTCCTCCTCGTCGTCCTCGTCGTCCTCGTCGTCCTCGTCGTCGTTCCTCGTCCTCGTCGCCGTCGTCGTCGTCGTCCTCGTCGTCGTCCTCGTCGTCCTCCTCGTCGTCGTCCTCCTCGTCGTCGTCGTCGTCCTCGTCGTCCTCCTCGTCGTCGTCGTTGTCCTCGTCGTCCTCCTCCTCGTCCTCGTCGTCCTCGTCGTCCTCCTCCTCGTCGTCGTCGTCGTCCTCGTCGTCCTCCTCGTTGTCGTCGTCGTCCTCGTCGTCCTCCTCCTCGTCTCCGTCGTCGTCGTCCTCGCCGTCGTCCTCGTCGTCCTCGTCGTCCTCGTCGTCCTCGTCGTCCTCGTCGTCCTCGTCGTCCTCGTCGTCCTCGTCGTCCTCGTCCTCCTCGTCGACGTCGTCGTCGTCCTCGTCGTCCTCCTCGTCGTCGTCGTCGTCCTCGTCGTCCTCCTCGTCGTCGTCGTCGTCCTCGTCGTCCTCCTCGTCGTCGTCGTTGTCCTCGTCGTCCTCCTCCTCGTCCTCGTCGTCCTCGTCGTCGTTCCTCGTCCTCGTCGCCGTCGTCGTCGTCCTCGTCGTCGTCCTCGTCGTCGTCGTCGTCGTCGTTGTCGATCCTCGTCCTCGACGTCGTTCCTCGTCCTCGTCGTCGCCCTCGTCGCCCTCGTCGTCCTCGTCGTCGTAGTCGTCGTCCTCGTCGTCCTCGTCGTCGTCGTCGTCGTCGTCGTCGTCGTCCCCGTCGTCGTCGTCGTCGTCGTCGTCGTCGTCGATCCTCGTCCTCGACGTCGTTCCTCGTCCTCGACGTCGTTCCTCGTCCTCGCCGTCGTTCCTCGTCCTCGTCGTCCTCGCCGTCCTCGTCGTCCTCGTCCTCGTCGTCGTCTTCGTCGTCGTCGTCCTCGTCGTCGTCCTCGTCGTCCTCCTCGTCGTCGTCGTCGTCCTCGTCGTCCTCCTCGTTGTCGTCGTCGTCCTCGTCGTCCTCCTCCTCGTCGCCGTCGTCGTCCTCGTCGCCCTCGTCGTCATCGTCGTCCTCGTCGTCCTCGTCGTCCTCGTCGTCCTCGTCCTCCTCGTCGTCGTTGTCGTCGTCCTCGTCGTCCTCCTCGTCGTCGTCGTCGTCCTCGTCGTCCTCCTCGTCGTCGTCGTCGTCCTCGTCGTCCTCCTCCTCGTCCTCGTCGTCCTCGTCGACGTTCCTCGTCCTCGTCGCCGTCGCCGTCGTCCTCGTCGTCGTCGTCGTCGTCCTCGTCGTCCTCCTCGTCGTCCTCGTCGTCCTCGTCGTCCTCGTCGTCGTTCCTCGTCCTCGTCGCCGTCGTCGTCGTCGTCCTCGTCGTCGTCCTCGTCGTCCTCCTCGTCGTCGTCCTCCTCGTCGTCGTCGTCGTCCTCGTCGTCCTCCTCGTCGTCGTCGTTGTCCTCGTCGTCCTCCTCCTCGTCCTCGTCGTCCTCCTCCTCGTCCTCGTCGTCCTCGTCGTCCTCCTCCTCGTCGTCGTCGTCGTCCTCGTCGTCCTCCTCGTTGTCGTCGTCGTCCTCGTCGTCGTCGTTCCTCGTCCTCGTCGTCGTCGTCGTCGTCGTCGTTCCTCGTCCTCGTCGTCGTTCCTCGTCTTCGTCGTCGTCGTTCCTCGTCCTCGTCGTCGTCGTCGTCCTCCTCCTCGTCGTCGTCGTCGTCCTCGTCGTCGTCCTCGTCGTCGGCGTCGTCGTCCTCGTCGTCCTCCTCGTCGTCGTCGTCGTCCTCGTCGTCCTCGTCGTCCTCGTCGTCGTCGTCCTCGTCGTCGTCGTCGTCCTCGTCGTCGTCGTCCTCGTCGTCGTCCTTGTTCGTCGTCGTCGTTGTCGACCCTCGTCCTCGTTCCCGTCCTCGTTCCCGTCCTCGTCGACGTCCTCGTTACGTCCGCGACGTCGTTCTTCGTCGTCGCCGTCGATCCTCGTCCTCATCGTCCTCGTCGTCCTCGTCCTCGTCGTCTTCGTCGTCCTCGTCGTCGTCCTCATCGTCCTCGTCGTCCTCATCGTCCTCGTTGCCCTCGTTGTCCTCGTCGTCGTCGTCGTCGTTCCTCGTGCTCGTCGTCGTTCCTTGTCGTCGTCCTCGTCGTCGTTCCTCGTCCTCGTCGTTGTTCCTTGTCGTCGTCCTCCTCGTCTTCCTCGTCGTCGCCCTCGTCGCCCTCGTCGTCCTCGTCGTCGTAGTCGTCGTCCTCGTCGTCCTCGTCGTCCTTGTCGTCGTCCTCGTCGTCTTCCTCGTCGTCGCCCTCGTCGTCCTCGTCGTCCTCGTCGCCCTCGTCGTCGTTCCTCGTCCTCGTCGTCGTTCCTTGTCGTCGTCCTCGTGGTCTTCCTCGTCGTCGCCCTCGTCGCCCTCGTCGTACTCGTCGCCCTTGTCGTCCTCGTCGTCCTCGTCGTCGTCCTCGTCGTCCTCGTCGCCCTCGTCGTCGTCCTCGTCGTCCTCGTCGTCCTTGTCGTCGTCCTCGTCGTCTTCCTCGTCGTCGCCCTCGTCGTCCTCGTCGTCCTCGTCGCCCTCGTCGTCGTTCCTCGTCCTCGTCGTCGTTCCTTGTCGTCGTCCTCGTGGTCTTCCTCGTCGTCGCCCTCGTCGCCCTCGTCGTACTCGTCGCCCTTGTCGTCCTCGTCGTCCTCGTCGTCGTCCTCGTCGTCCTCGTCGTCCTCGTCGGCGTCGTCGTCCTCGTCGTCCTCCTCGTCGTCGGCGTCGTCCTCGTCGTCCTCGTCGTCCTCGTCGTCGTCGTCCTCGTCCTCGTCCTCGTCCTCGTCCTCGTCCTCGTCCTCGTCCTCGTCCTCGTCCTCGTCCTCGTCCTCGTCCTCGTCCTCGTCCTCGTCCTCGTCCTCGTCCTCGTCCTCGTCCTCGTCCTCGTCGACCTCCTCGTCGTCGTTCCTCGTCCTCGTCGTTGTTCCTTGTCGTCGTCCTCCTCGTCTTCCTCGTCGTCGCCCTCGTCGCCCTCGTCGTCCTCGTCGTCGTAGTCGTCGTCCTCGTCGTCCTCGTCGTCGTCGTCGTCGTCGTCGTCGTCGTCCCCGTCGTCGTCGTCGTCGTCGTCGTCGTCGTCGATCCTCGTCCTCGACGTCGTTCCTCGTCCTCGACGTCGTTCCTCGTCCTCGCCGTCGTTCCTCGTCCTCGTCGTCCTCGCCGTCCTCGTCGTCCTCGTCCTCGTCGTCGTCGTCGTCGTCCTCGTCGTCGTCCTCGTCGTCCTCCTCGTCGTCGTCGTCGTCCTCGTCGTCCTCCTCGTTGTCGTCGTCGTCCTCGTCGTCCTCCTCCTCGTCGCCGTCGTCGTCCTCGTCGCCCTCGTCGTCCTCGTCGTCCTCGTCGTCCTCGTCGTCGTCGTCCTCGTCGTCCTCGTCGTCCTCGTCCTCCTCGTCGTCGTTGTCGTCGTCCTCGTCGTCCTCCTCGTCGTCGTCGTCGTCCTCGTCGTCCTCCTCGTCGTCGTCGTCGTCCTCGTCGTCCTCCTCCTCGTCCTCGTCGTCCTCGTCGACGTTCCTCGTCCTCGTCGCCGTCGCCGTCGTCCTCGTCGTCGTCGTCGTCGTCGTCGTCGATCCTCGTCCTCAACGTCGTTCCTCGTCCTCGACGTCGTTCCTCGTCCTCGACGTCGTTCCTCGTCCTCGACGTCGTTCCTCGTCCTCGTCGTCGTTCCTCGTCCTCGTCGTCGTCGTTCCTCGTCCTCGTCGTCGTCGTCGTCGTCGTCGTTCCTCGTCCTCGTCGTCGTTCCTCGTCTTCGTCGTCGTCGTTCCTCGTCCTCGTCGTCGTTCCTCGTCCTCGACGTCGTTCCTCGTCCTCGTCGTCGTTCCTCGTCCTCGTCGTCGTCGTTCCTCGTCCTCGTCGTCGTCGTCGTCGTCGTCGTTCCTCGTCCTCGTCGTCGTTCCTCGTCTTCGTCGTCCTCGTTCCTCGTAATCGTCCTCGTTCTCGTCCTCGTCCTCGTCCTCGTCCTCGTCCTCGTCGACCTCCTCGTCGTCCTCCTCGTCGTCGTCGTCGTCCTCGTCGTCGTCGTCCTCGTCGTCGTCCTTGTTCGTCGTCGTCGTTGTCGACCCTCGTCCTCGTTCCCGTCCTCGTTCCCGTCCTCGTCGACGTCCTCGTTACGTCCGCGACGTCGTTCTTCGTCGTCGCCGTCGATCCTCGTCCTCATCGTCCTCGTCGTCCTCGTCCTCGTCGTCTTCGTCGTCCTCGTCGTCGTCCTCATCGTCCTCGTCGTCCTCATCGTCCTCGTTGCCCTCGTTGTCCTCGTCGTCGTCGTCGTCGTTCCTCGTGCTCGTCGTCGTTCCTTGTCGTCGTCCTCGTCGTCGTTCCTCGTCCTCGTCGTTGTTCCTTGTCGTCGTCCTCCTCGTCTTCCTCGTCGTCGCCCTCGTCGCCCTCGTCGTCCTCGTCGTCGTAGTCGTCGTCCTCGTCGTCCTCGTCGTCCTTGTCGTCGTCCTCGTCGTCTTCCTCGTCGTCGCCCTCGTCGTCCTCGTCGCCCTCGTCGTCGTTCCTCGTCCTCGTCGTCGTTCCTTGTCGTCGTCCTCGTGGTCTTCCTCGTCGTCGCCCTCGTCGCCCTCGTCGTACTCGTCGCCCTTGTCGTCCTCGTCGTCCTCGTCGTCGTCCTCGTCGTCCTCGTCGCCCTCGTCGTCCTCGTCGTCGTTCCTCGTCCTCGTCGTCGTTCCTCGTCCTCGTCGTCGTTCCTCGTCCTCGTCGTCGTTCCTTGTCGTCGTCCTCGTGGTCTTCCTCGTCGTCGCCCTCATCGCCCTCGTCGTCCTCGTCGCCCTCGTCGCCCTCGTCGTCCTCGTCGCCCTCGTCGTCCTCGTCGTCCTCGTCGTCCTCGTCATCGTCCTCGTCGTCTTCCTCGTCGTCGCCCTCGTCGCCCTCGTCGTCCTCGTCGTCCTCGTCGTCCTCGTCGTCCTTGTCGTCGTCCTCGTCGTCTTCCTCGTCGTCGCCCTCGTCGTCCTCGTCGTCCTCGTCGCCCTCGTCGTCCTCGTCGCCCTCGTCGTCCTCGTCGTCCTCGTCGTCCTCGTCATCGTCCTCGTCGTCTTCCTCGTCGTCGCCCTCGTCGCCCTCGTCGTCCTCGTCGTCCTCGTCGGCGTCGTCGTCCTCGTCGTCCTCCTCGTCGTCGGCGTCGTCCT
>NW_027484945.1:52500-65000 GCF_050908995.1 Andrena cerasifolii
CTCGTCCTCGTCGCCGTTCCTCGTCCTCGTCGTCGTTCCTCGTCCTCGTCGTGGTTCCTCGTCCTCGTCGTCGTTCCTCGTCCTCGTCGTCGTTCCTCGTCCTCGTCGTCGTTGTTCCTCGTCCCCGTCGTCGTCGTCGTCGTCGTCCTCGTCGTCCTCGTCGTCCTCGTCGTCCTCGTCGTCGTTCCTCGTCCTCGTCGTCGTCGTCGTCCTCGTCGTCCTCCTCGTCGTCGTCCTCGTCGTCCTCCTCGTCGTCGTCCTCGTCGTCCTCCTCGTCGTCGTCGTCGTCCTCGTCGTCCTCCTCGTCGTCGTCGTCGTCGTCCTTGTCGTCCTCCTCGTCGTCGTCGTCGTCCTCGTCGTCCTCCTCGTCGTCGTCCTCGTCGTCCTCCTCCTCGTCGTCGTCGTCGTCCTCGTCGTCCTCCTCGTCGTCGTCGTCGTCCTCGTCGTCCTCCTCGTCGTCCTCGTCGTCGTCGTCGTCGTCCTTGTCGTCCCCCTCGTCGTCGTCGTCGTCCTCGTCGTCCTCCTCGTCGTCGTCCTCGTCGTCCTCCTCCTCGTCGTCGTCGTCGTCCTCGTCGTCCTCCTCGTCGTAGTCGTCGTCCTCGTCGTCCTCCTCGTCGTCGTCGTCGTCCTCGTCGTCCTCCTCGTCGTCCTCGTCGTCCTCGTCGTCCTCGTCGTCGTTCCTCGTCCTCGTCGCCGTCGTCGTCGTCGTCCTCGTCGTCCTCCTCGTCGTCGTCGTCGTCCTCGTCGTCCTCCTCGTCGTCGTCGTCGTCCTCGTCGTCCTCCTCCTCGTCCTCGTCGTCCTCCTCGTCGTCGTCGTCGTCCTCGTCGTCCTCCTCCTCGTCCTCGTCGTCCTCGTCGTCGTTCCTCGTCCTCGTCGCCGTCGTCGTCGTCCTCGTCGTCGTCCTCCTCGTCGTCGTCGTCGTCGTCGTTGATCCTCGTCCTCGACGTCGTTCCTCGTCCTCGACGTCGTTCCTCGTCCTCGTCGTCGTTCCTCGTCCTCGTCCTGGTTCCTCGTCCTCGTCGTCGTTCCTCGTCCTCGTCGTGGTTCCTCGTCCTCGTCGTCGTTCCTCGTCCTCGTCGTCGTTCCTCGTCCTCGTCGTCGTTGTTCCTCGTCCTCGTCGTCGTCGTCGTCGTCGTCGTCGTCGTCGTCGTCCTCCTCCTCGTCGTCGTCGTCGTCGTCCTCCTCCTCCTCGTCGTCGTCGTCGTCGTCCTCCTCCTCCTCGTCGTCGTCGTCGTCGTCCTCCTCCTCGTCGTCGTCGTCGTCGTCCTCCTCCTCCTCGTCGTCGTCGTCGTCGTCCTCCTCCTCCTCGTCGTCGTCGTCGTCGTCCTCCTCCTCGTCGTCGTCGTCGTCCTCCTCCTCGTCGTCGTCGTCGTCCTCCTCCTCGTCGTCGTCGTCCTCCTCGTCGTCGTCGTCGTCGTCCTCGTCGTCCTCCTCGTCGTCGTCGTCGTCCTCGTCGTCTTCCTCCTCGTCGGCGTCGTTCCTCGTCCTCGTCGTCGTTCCTCGTCCTCGTCGTCCTCGTCCTCGTCGTCCTCGTCGTCCTCGTCGTCCTCGTCGTCCTCGTCGTCCTCGTCGTCCTCCTCGTCGGCGTCGTCGTCCTCGTCGTCCTCCTCGTCGTCGTCGTCGTCCTCGTCGTCCTCCTCCTCGTCCTCGTCGTCCTCGTCGTCGTTCCTCGTCCTCGTCGCCGTCGCCGTCGTCCTCGTCGTCGTCCTCGTCGTCGTCGTCGTCGTCCTCGTCGTCCTCCTCGTCGTCGTCGTCGTCCTCGTCGTCCTCCTCGTCGTCGTCGTCGTCCTCGTCGTCCTCCTCCTCGTCCTCGTCGTCGTTCCTCGTCCTCGACGTCGTTCCTCGTCCTCTCGTCGTTCCTCGTCCTCGTCGTCGTTCCTCGTCCTCGTCGTCGTTCCTCGTCCTCGTCGTCGTCGTCGTCCTCGTCGTCCTCCTCGTCGTCGTCGTCGTCCTCGTCGTCCTCCTCGTCGTCGTCGTCGTCCTCGTCGTCCTCCTCCTCGTCCTCGTCGTCCTCGTCGTCGTTCCTCGTCCTCGTCGCCGTCGTCGTCGTCCTCGTCGTCGTCGTTGATCCTCGTCCTCGACGTCGTTCCTCGTCCTCGACGTCGTTCCTCGTCCTCGTCGTCGTTCCTCGTCCTCGTCCTGGTTCCTCGTCCTCGTCGTCGTCGTCGTCCTCGTCGTCCTCCTCGTCGTCGTCCTCGTCGTCCTCCTCGTCGTCGTCGTCGTCCTCGTCGTCCTCCTCGTCGTCGTCGTCGTCGTCCTTGTCGTCCTCCTCGTCGTCGTCGTCGTCCTCGTCGTCCTCCTCGTCGTCGTCCTCGTCGTCCTCCTCGTCGTCGTCGTCGTCCTCGTCGTCCTCCTCCTCGTCCTCGTCGTCCTCCTCCTCGTCGTCGTCGTCGTCCTCGTCGTCCTCCTCGTCGTCGTCGTCGTCCTCGTCGTACTCCTCGTCGTCCTCGTCGTCGTCGTCGTCGTCCTTGTCGTCCCCCTCGTCGTCGTCGTCGTCCTCGTCGTCCTCCTCGTCGTCGTCCTCGTCGTCCTCCTCGTCGTCGTCCTCGTCGTCCTCCTCCTCGTCGTCGTCGTCGTCCTCGTCGTCCTCCTCGTCGTAGTCGTCGTCCTCGTCGTCCTCCTCGTCCTCGTCGTCGTTCCTCGTCCTCGTCGTGGTTCCTCGTCCTCGTCGCCGTTCCTCGTCCTCGTCGTCGTTCCTCGTCCTCGTCGTGGTTCCTCGTCCTCGTCGTCGTTCCTCGTCCTCGTCGTCGTTCCTCGTCCTCGTCGTCGTTGTTCCTCGTCCCCGTCGTCGTCGTCGTCGTCGTCCTCGTCGTCCTCGTCGTCCTCGTCGTCCTCGTCGTCGTTCCTCGTCCTCGTCGTCGTCGTCGTCCTCGTCGTCCTCCTCGTCGTCGTCCTCGTCGTCCTCCTCGTCGTCGTCCTCGTCGTCCTCCTCGTCGTCGTCGTCGTCCTCGTCGTCCTCCTCGTCGTCGTCGTCGTCGTCCTTGTCGTCCTCCTCGTCGTCGTCGTCGTCCTCGTCGTCCTCCTCGTCGTCGTCCTCGTCGTCCTCCTCCTCGTCGTCGTCGTCGTCCTCGTCGTCCTCCTCGTCGTCGTCGTCGTCCTCGTCGTCCTCCTCGTCGTCCTCGTCGTCGTCGTCGTCGTCCTTGTCGTCCCCCTCGTCGTCGTCGTCGTCCTCGTCGTCCTCCTCGTCGTCGTCCTCGTCGTCCTCCTCCTCGTCGTCGTCGTCGTCCTCGTCGTCCTCCTCGTCGTAGTCGTCGTCCTCGTCGTCCTCCTCGTCGTCGTCGTCGTCCTCGTCGTCCTCCTCGTCGTCCTCGTCGTCCTCGTCGTCCTCGTCGTCGTTCCTCGTCCTCGTCGCCGTCGTCGTCGTCGTCCTCGTCGTCCTCCTCGTCGTCGTCGTCGTCCTCGTCGTCCTCCTCGTCGTCGTCGTCGTCCTCGTCGTCCTCCTCCTCGTCCTCGTCGTCCTCCTCGTCGTCGTCGTCGTCCTCGTCGTCCTCCTCCTCGTCCTCGTCGTCCTCGTCGTCGTTCCTCGTCCTCGTCGCCGTCGTCGTCGTCCTCGTCGTCGTCCTCCTCGTCGTCGTCGTCGTCGTCGTTGATCCTCGTCCTCGACGTCGTTCCTCGTCCTCGACGTCGTTCCTCGTCCTCGTCGTCGTTCCTCGTCCTCGTCCTGGTTCCTCGTCCTCGTCGTCGTTCCTCTCGTCCTCGTCGTGGTTCCTCGTCCTCGTCGTCGTTCCTCGTCCTCGTCGTCGTTCCTCGTCCTCGTCGTCGTTGTTCCTCGTCCTCGTCGTCGTCGTCGTCGTCGTCGTCGTCCTCCTCCTCGTCGTCGTCGTCGTCGTCCTCCTCCTCCTCGTCGTCGTCGTCGTCGTCCTCCTCCTCCTCGTCGTCGTCGTCGTCGTCCTCCTCCTCCTCGTCGTCGTCGTCGTCGTCCTCCTCCTCGTCGTCGTCGTCGTCCTCCTCCTCGTCGTCGTCGTCGTCGTCCTCCTCCTCCTCGTCGTCGTCGTCGTCGTCCTCCTCCTCCTCGTCGTCGTCGTCGTCGTCCTCCTCCTCCTCGTCGTCGTCGTCGTCGTCCTCCTCCTCGTCGTCGTCGTCGTCCTCCTCCTCGTCGTCGTCGTCGTCCTCCTCGTCGTCGTCGTCGTCGTCCTCGTCGTCCTCCTCGTCGTCGTCGTCGTCCTCGTCGTCTTCCTCCTCGTCGGCGTCGTTCCTCGTCCTCGTCGTCGTTCCTCGTCCTCGTCGTCCTCGTCCTCGTCGTCCTCGTCGTCCTCGTCGTCCTCGTCGTCCTCGTCGTCCTCGTCGTCCTCCTCGTCGGCGTCGTCGTCCTCGTCGTCCTCCTCGTCGTCGTCGTCGTCCTCGTCGTCCTCCTCCTCGTCCTCGTCGTCCTCGTCGTCGTTCCTCGTCCTCGTCGCCGTCGCCGTCGTCCTCGTCGTCGTCCTCGTCGTCGTCGTCGTCGTCCTCGTCGTCCTCCTCGTCGTCGTCGTCGTCCTCGTCGTCCTCCTCGTCGTCGTCGTCGTCCTCGTCGTCCTCCTCCTCGTCCTCGTCGTCGTTCCTCGTCCTCGACGTCGTTCCTCGTCCTCGACGTCGTTCCTCGTCCTCGTCGTCGTTCCTCGTCCTCGTCGTCGTTCCTCGTCCTCGTCGTCGTCGTCGTCCTCGTCGTCGTCCTCGTCGTCCTCCTCGTCGTCGTCGTCGTCGTCCTCGTCGTCCTCCTCGTCGTCCTCGTCGACCTCGTCGTCCTCCTCGTCGTCGTCGTCGTCCTCGTCGTCCTCCTCCTCGTCCTCGTCGTCCTCGTCGTCGTTCCTCGTCCTCGTCGCCGTCGTCGTCGTCCTCCTCGTCGTCGTCGTCGTCGTCGTTGATCCTCGTCCTCGACGTCGTTCCTCGTCCTCGTCGTCGTTCCTCGTCCTCGTCCTGGTTCCTCGTCCTCGTCGTCGTTCCTCGTCCTCGTCGTGGTTCCTCGTCCTCGTCGCCGTTCCTCGTCCTCGTCGTCGTTCCTCGTCCTCGTCGTGGTACCTCGTCCTCGTCGTTGTTCCTCGTTTTCGACGTCGTTCCTCGTCCTCGTCGTCGTTCCTCGTCCTCGTAGTCGTCGTCGTCGTCGTCGTCGTCGTCCTCGTCGTCGTCCTCGTCGTCCTCCTCGTCGTCGTCGTCGTCGTCCTCGTCGTCCTCCTCGTCGTCGTCGTCGTCCTCGTCGTCCTCCTCGTCGTCGTCGTCGTCCTCGTCGTCTTCCTCCTCGTCGGCGTCGTTCCTCGTCCTCGTCGTCGTTCCTCGTCCTCGTCGTCCTCGTCGTCCTCGTCCTCGTCGTCCTCGTCGTCCTCCTCGTCGTCGTCGTCGTCCTCGTCGTCCTCCTCGTCGTCGTCGTCGTCCTCGTCGTCGTCCTCGTCGTCCTCCTCGTCGTCGTCGTCGTCCTCGTCGTCCTCCTCCTCGTCGTCGTCGTCGTCCTCGTCGTCCTCCTCCTCGTCGTCGTCGTCGTCGTCGTCCTCGTCGTCGTCCTCGTCGTCGTCGTCGTCGTCCTCGTCGTCCTCCTCGTCGTCGTCGTCGTCCTCGTCGTCCTCCTCGTCGTCGTCGTCGTCCTCGTCATCCTCCTCCTCGTCCTCGTCGTCCTCGTCGTCGTTCCTCGTCCTCGTGGCCGTCGTCGTCGTCCTCGTCGTCGTCCTCCTCGTCGTCGTCGTCGTCCTCGTCGTCCTCCTCCTCGTCGTCGTCGTCGTCCTCGTCGTCCTCCTCGTCGTCGTCGTCGTCCTCGTCGTCCTCCTCGTCGTCCTCGTCGTCCTCGTCGTCCTCGTCGTCGTTCCTCGTCCTCGTCGCCGTCGTCGTCGTCGTCCTCGTCGTCGTCCTCGTCGTCCTCCTCGTCGTCGTCGTCGTCGTCCTCGTCGTCCTCCTCGTCGTCGTCGTCGTCCTCGTCGTCCTCCTCGTCGTCGTCGTCGTCCTCGTCGTCCTCCTCCTCGTCCTCGTCGTCCTCCTCCTCGTCCTCGTCGTCCTCGTCGTCGTTCCTCGTCCTCGTCGCCGTCGTCGTCGTCCTCGTCGCCGTCCTCCTCGTCGTCGTCGTCGTCGTCGTTGATCCTCGTCCTCGACGTCGTTCCTCGTCCTCGTCGTCGTCCTCGTCGTCCTCCTCGTCGTCGTCGTCGTCCTCGTCGTCCTCCTCGTCGTCGTCGTCGTCCTCGTCGTCCTCCTCGTCGTCGTCGTCGTCCTCGTCGTCCTCCTCCTCGTCCTCGTCGTCCTCGTCGTCGTTCCTCGTCCTCGTCGCCGTCGTCGTCGTCCTCCTCCTCGTCCTCGTCGTCCTCGTCGTCGTTCCTCGTCCTCGTCGCCGTCGCCGTCGTCCTCGTCGTCGTCCTCGTCGTCGTCGTCGTCGTCGTCGTCCTCCTCGTCGTCCTCGACGTCGTTCCTCGTCCTCGACGTCGTTCCTCGTCCTCGACGTCGTTCCTCGTCCTCGTCGTCCTCCTCGTCGTCGTCGTCGTCGTCCTCGTCGTCCTCCTCGTCGTCGTCGTCGTCCTCGTCGTCCTCCTCGTCGTCGTCGTCGTCCTCGTCGTCCTCCTCCTCGTCCTCGTCGTCCTCGTCGTCGTTCCTCGTCCTCGTCGCCGTCGTCGTCGTCCTCGTCGCTGTCCTCCTCGTCGTCGTCGTCGTCGTCGTTGATCCTCGTCCTCGACGTCGTTCCTCGTCCTCGTCGTCGTCCTCGTCGTCCTCCTCGTCTTCGTCGTCGTCCTCGTCGTCCTCCTCCTCGTCGTCGTCGTCCTCGTCGTCCTCCTCCTCGTCCTCGTCGTCCTCGTCGTCGTTCCTCGTCCTCGTCGTCGTCCTCGTCGTCCTCCTCGTCGTCGTCGTCGTCCTCGTCGTCCTCCTCGTCGTCGTCGTCGTCCTCGTCGTCCTCCTCCTCGTCCTCGTCGTCCTCGTCGTCGTTCCTCGTCCTCGTCGCCGTCGTCGTCGTCCTCGTCGTCGTCCTCCTCGTCGTCGTCGTCGTCGTCGTTGATCCTCGTCCTCGACGTCGTTCCTCGTCCTCGACGTCGTTCCTCGTCCTCCTCGTCGTCGTCGTCGTCCTCGTCGTCCTCCTCGTCGTCGTCGTCGTCCTCGTCGTCTTCCTCCTCGTCGGCGTCGTTCCTCGTCCTCGTCGTCGTTCCTCGTCCTCGTCGTCCTCGTCGTCCTCGTCGTCCTCGTCCTCGTCGTCCTCCTCGTCCTCGTCCTCCTCGTCGTCGTCCTCCTCCTCGTCGTCGTCGTCGTCCTCGTCGTCGTCCTCGTCGTTGTCCTCGTCGTCGTCGTCGTCGTCGTCGGCGATCCTCGTCCTCGACGTCGTTCCTCGTCCTCGACGTCGTTCCTCGTCCTCGACGTCGTTCCTCGTCCTCGTCGTCGTTCCTCGTCCTCGACGTCGTTCCTCGTTTTCGACGTCGTTCCTCGTCCTCGTCGTCGTTCCTCGTCCTCGTCGTGGTTCCTCGTCCTCGTCGTCGTTGTTCCTCGTCCTCGTCGTCGTCGTCGTCGTCGTCGTCGTCCTCCTCCTCGTCGTCGTCGTCGTCGTCGTCCTCCTCCTCGTCGTCGTCGTCGTCCTCCTCCTCGTCGTCGTCGTCGTCCTCGTCGTCGTCCTCTTCGTCCTCCTCGTCGTCGTCGTCGTCGTCCTTGTCGTCCTCCTCGTCGTCGTCGTCGTCCTCGTCGTCCTCCTCGTCGTCGTCCTCGTCGTCCTCCTCGTCGTCGTCCTCGTCGTCCTCCTCGTCGTCGTCGTCGTCCTCGTCGTCCTCCTCCTCGTCGTCGTCGTCGTCCTCGTCGTCCTCCTCGTCGTCGTCGTCGTCCTCGTCGTCCTCCTCGTCGTCCTCGACGTCGTTCCTCGTCCTCGACGTCGTTCCTCGTCCTCGACGTCGTTCCTCGTCCTCGTCGTCGTTCCTCGTCCTCGACGTCGTTCCTCGTTTTCGACGTCGTTCCTCGTCCTCGTCGTCGTTCCTCGTCCTCGTCGTGGTTCCTCGTCCTCGTCGTCGTTCCTCGTCCTCGTCGCCGTCGTCGTCGTCGTCCTCGTCGTCCTCCTCGTCGTCGTCGTCGTCGTCCTCGTCGTCCTCGTCGTCGTTCCTCGTCCTCGTCGCCGTCGTCGTCGTCGTCCTCGTCGTCGTCCTCGTCGTCCTCCTCGTCGTCGTCGTCGTCGTCCTCGTCGTCCTCCTCGTCGTCGTCGTCGTCGTCCTCGTCGTCCTCCTCGTCGTCGTCGTCGTCGTCCTCGTCGTCCTCCTCGTCGTCGTCGTCGTCCTCGTCGTCCTCCTCGTCGTCGTCGTCGTCCTCGTCGTCCTCCTCCTCGTCCTCGTCGTCCTCGTCGTCGTTCCTCGTCCTCGTCGCCGTCGTCGTCGTCCTCGTCGTCGTCGTTGATCCTCGTCCTCGACGTCGTTCCTCGTCCTCGACGTCGTTCCTCGTCCTCGTCGTCGTTCCTCGTCCTCGTCCTGGTTGCTCGACCTCGTCGTCGTCGTCGTCCTCGTCGTCCTCCTCGTCGTCGTCCTCGTCGTCCTCCTCGTCGTCGTCCTCGTCGTCCTCCTCGTCGTCGTCGTCGTCCTCGTCGTCCTCCTCCTCGTCGTCGTCGTCGTCCTCGTCGTCCTCCTCGTCGTCGTCGTCGTCCTCGTCGTCCTCCTCGTCGTCGTCGTCGTCCTCGTCGTCCTCCTCCTCGTCCTCGTCGTCCTCGTCGTCGTTCCTCGTCCTCGTCGCCGTCGTCGTCGTCCTCGTCGCCGTCCTCCTCGTCGTCGTCGTCGTCATCGTTGATCCTCGTCCTCGACGTCGTTCCTCGTCCTCGTCGTCGTCCTCGTCGTCCTCCTCGTCGTCGTCGTCGTCCTCGTCGTCCTCCTCGTCGTCGTCGTCGTCCTCGTCGTCCTCCTCCTCGTCCTCGTCGTCCTCGTCGTCGTTCCTCGTCCTCGTCGCCGTCGTCGTCGTCCTCGTCGTCGTCCTCCTCGTCGTCGTCGTCGTCGTCGTTGATCCTCGTCCTCGACGTCGTTCCTCGTCCTCGACGTCGTTCCTCGTCCTCCTCGTCGTCGTCGTCGTCCTCGTCGTCCTCCTCGTCGTCGTCGTCGTCCTCGTCGTCTTCCTCCTCGTCGGCGTCGTTCCTCGTCCTCGTCGTCGTTCCTCGTCCTCGTCGTCCTCGTCGTCCTCGTCGTCCTCGTCCTCGTCGTCCTCCTCGTCCTCGTCCTCCTCGTCGTCGTCCTCCTCCTCGTCGTCCTCGTCGTCCTCCTCGTCGTCGTCGTCGTCGTCCTCGTCGTCCTCCTCGTCGTCGTCGTCGTCCTCGTCGTCCTCCTCGTCGTCGTCGTCGTCCTCGTCGTCCTCCTCCTCGTCCTCGTCGTCCTCGTCGTCGTTCCTCGTCCTCGTCGCCGTCGTCGTCGTCCTCGTCGCTGTCCTCCTCGTCGTCGTCGTCGTCGTCGTTGATCCTCGTCCTCGACGTCGTTCCTCGTCCTCGTCGTCGTCCTCGTCGTCCTCCTCGTCTTCGTCGTCGTCCTCGTCGTCCTCCTCCTCGTCGTCGTCGTCCTCGTCGTCCTCCTCCTCGTCCTCGTCGTCCTCGTCGTCGTTCCTCGTCCTCGTCGTCGTCCTCGTCGTCCTCCTCGTCGTCGTCGTCGTCCTCGTCGTCCTCCTCGTCGTCGTCGTCGTCCTCGTCGTCCTCCTCCTCGTCCTCGTCGTCCTCGTCGTCGTTCCTCGTCCTCGTCGCCGTCGTCGTCGTCCTCGTCGTCGTCCTCCTCGTCGTCGTCGTCGTCGTCGTTGATCCTCGTCCTCGACGTCGTTCCTCGTCCTCGACGTCGTTCCTCGTCCTCCTCGTCGTCGTCGTCGTCCTCGTCGTCCTCCTCGTCGTCGTCGTCGTCCTCGTCGTCTTCCTCCTCGTCGGCGTCGTTCCTCGTCCTCGTCGTCGTTCCTCGTCCTCGTCGTCCTCGTCGTCCTCGTCGTCCTCGTCCTCGTCGTCCTCCTCGTCCTCGTCCTCCTCGTCGTCGTCCTCCTCCTCGTCGTCGTCGTCGTCCTCGTCGTCGTCCTCGTCGTTGTCCTCGTCGTCGTCGTCGTCGTCGTCGGCGATCCTCGTCCTCGACGTCGTTCCTCGTCCTCGACGTCGTTCCTCGTCCTCGACGTCGTTCCTCGTCCTCGTCGTCGTTCCTCGTCCTCGACGTCGTTCCTCGTTTTCGACGTCGTTCCTCGTCCTCGTCGTCGTTCCTCGTCCTCGTCGTGGTTCCTCGTCCTCGTCGTCGTTGTTCCTCGTCCTCGTCGTCGTCGTCGTCGTCGTCGTCGTCCTCCTCCTCGTCGTCGTCGTCGTCGTCGTCCTCCTCCTCGTCGTCGTCGTCGTCCTCCTCCTCGTCGTCGTCGTCGTCCTCGTCGTCGTCCTCTTCGTCCTCCTCGTCGTCGTCGTCGTCGTCCTTGTCGTCCTCCTCGTCGTCGTCGTCGTCCTCGTCGTCCTCCTCGTCGTCGTCCTCGTCGTCCTCCTCGTCGTCGTCCTCGTCGTCCTCCTCGTCGTCGTCGTCGTCCTCGTCGTCCTCCTCCTCGTCGTCGTCGTCGTCCTCGTCGTCCTCCTCGTCGTCGTCGTCGTCCTCGTCGTCCTCCTCGTCGTCCTCGACGTCGTTCCTCGTCCTCGACGTCGTTCCTCGTCCTCGACGTCGTTCCTCGTCCTCGTCGTCGTTCCTCGTCCTCGACGTCGTTCCTCGTTTTCGACGTCGTTCCTCGTCCTCGTCGTCGTTCCTCGTCCTCGTCGTGGTTCCTCGTCCTCGTCGTCGTTCCTCGTCCTCGTCGCCGTCGTCGTCGTCGTCCTCGTCGTCCTCCTCGTCGTCGTCGTCGTCGTCCTCGTCGTCCTCGTCGTCGTTCCTCGTCCTCGTCGCCGTCGTCGTCGTCGTCCTCGTCGTCGTCCTCGTCGTCCTCCTCGTCGTCGTCGTCGTCGTCCTCGTCGTCCTCCTCGTCGTCGTCGTCGTCGTCCTCGTCGTCCTCCTCGTCGTCGTCGTCGTCGTCCTCGTCGTCCTCCTCGTCGTCGTCGTCGTCCTCGTCGTCCTCCTCGTCGTCGTCGTCGTCCTCGTCGTCCTCCTCCTCGTCCTCGTCGTCCTCGTCGTCGTTCCTCGTCCTCGTCGCCGTCGTCGTCGTCCTCGTCGTCGTCGTTGATCCTCGTCCTCGACGTCGTTCCTCGTCCTCGACGTCGTTCCTCGTCCTCGTCGTCGTTCCTCGTCCTCGTCCTGGTTGCTCGACCTCGTCGTCGTCGTCGTCCTCGTCGTCCTCCTCGTCGTCGTCCTCGTCGTCCTCCTCGTCGTCGTCCTCGTCGTCCTCCTCGTCGTCGTCGTCGTCCTCGTCGTCCTCCTCCTCGTCGTCGTCGTCGTCCTCGTCGTCCTCCTCGTCGTCGTCGTCGTCCTCGTCGTCCTCCTCGTCGTCGTCGTCGTCCTCGTCGTCCTCCTCCTCGTCCTCGTCGTCCTCGTCGTCGTTCCTCGTCCTCGTCGCCGTCGTCGTCGTCCTCGTCGCCGTCCTCCTCGTCGTCGTCGTCGTCATCGTTGATCCTCGTCCTCGACGTCGTTCCTCGTCCTCGTCGTCGTCCTCGTCGTCCTCCTCGTCGTCGTCGTCGTCCTCGTCGTCCTCCTCGTCGTCGTCGTCGTCCTCGTCGTCCTCCTCCTCGTCCTCGTCGTCCTCGTCGTCGTTCCTCGTCCTCGTCGCCGTCGTCGTCGTCCTCGTCGTCGTCCTCCTCGTCGTCGTCGTCGTCGTCGTTGATCCTCGTCCTCGACGTCGTTCCTCGTCCTCGACGTCGTTCCTCGTCCTCCTCGTCGTCGTCGTCGTCCTCGTCGTCCTCCTCGTCGTCGTCGTCGTCCTCGTCGTCTTCCTCCTCGTCGGCGTCGTTCCTCGTCCTCGTCGTCGTTCCTCGTCCTCGTCGTCCTCGTCGTCCTCGTCGTCCTCGTCCTCGTCGTCCTCCTCGTCCTCGTCCTCCTCGTCGTCGTCCTCCTCCTCGTCGTCGTCGTCGTCCTCGTCGTCGTCCTCGTCGTTGTCCTCGTCGTCGTCGTCGTCGTCGTCGGCGATCCTCGTCCTCGACGTCGTTCCTCGTCCTCGACGTCGTTCCTCGTCCTCGACGTCGTTCCTCGTCCTCGTCGTCGTTCCTCGTCCTCGACGTCGTTCCTCGTTTTCGACGTCGTTCCTCGTCCTCGTCGTCGTTCCTCGTCCTCGTCGTGGTTCCTCGTCCTCGTCGTCGTTGTTCCTCGTCCTCGTCGTCGTCGTCGTCGTCGTCGTCGTCCTCCTCCTCGTCGTCGTCGTCGTCGTCGTCCTCCTCCTCGTCGTCGTCGTCGTCCTCCTCCTCGTCGTCGTCGTCGTCCTCGTCGTCGTCCTCTTCGTCCTCCTCGTCGTCGTCGTCGTCGTCCTTGTCGTCCTCCTCGTCGTCGTCGTCGTCCTCGTCGTCCTCCTCGTCGTCGTCCTCGTCGTCCTCCTCGTCGTCGTCGTCGTCCTCGTCGTCCTCCTCCTCGTCGTCGTCGTCGTCCTCGTCGTCCTCCTCGTCGTCGTCGTCGTCCTCGTCGTCCTCCTCGTCGTCCTCGACGTCGTTCCTCGTCCTCGACGTCGTTCCTCGTCCTCGACGTCGTTCCTCGTC
>NW_027484945.1:75000-77500 GCF_050908995.1 Andrena cerasifolii
CTCGTCGTCGTCTTCGTCCTCGTCGTCTTCCTCCTCGTCGGCGTCGTTCCTCGTCCTCGTCGTCGTTCCTCGTCCTCGTCGTCCTCGTCGTCCTCGTCGTCCTCGTCCTCGTCGTCCTCGTCGTCCTCCTCGTCGTCGTCGTCGTCCTCGTCGTCCTCCTCGTCGTCGTCGTCGTCCTCGTCGTCGTCCTCGTCGTCCCCCTCGTCGTCGTCGTCGTCCTCGTCGTCCTCCTCCTCGTCGTCGTCGTCGTCCTCGTCGTCCTCCTCCTCGTCGTCGTCGTCGTCGTCCTCCTCGTCGTCGTCCTCGTCGTCGTCGTCGTCGTCCTCGTCGTCCTCCTCGTCGTCGTCGTCGTCCTCGTCGTCCTCCGCGTCGTCGTCGTCGTCCTCGTCGTCCTCCTCCTCGTCCTCGTCGTCCTCGTCGTCGTTCCTCGTCCTCGTGGCCGTCGTCGTCGTCCTCGTCGTCGTCCTCCTCGTCGTCGTCGTCGTCCTCGTCGTCCTCCTCCTCGTCGTCGTCGTCGTCCTCGTCGTCCTCCTCGTCGTCGTCGTCGTCCTCGTCGTCCTCCTCGTCGTCCTCGTCGTCCTCGTCGTCCTCGTCGTCGTTCCTCGTCCTCGTCGCCGTCGTCGTCGTCGTCCTCGTCGTCGTCCTCGTCGTCCTCCTCGTCGTCGTCATCGTCGTCCTCGTCGTCCTCCTCGTCGTCGTCGTCGTCCTCGTCGTCCTCCTCGTCGTCGTCGTCGTCCTCGTCGTCCTCCTCCTCGTCCTCGTCGTCCTCGTCGTCGTTCCTCGTCCTCGTCGCCGTCGTCGTCGTCCTCGTCGTCGTCCTCCTCGTCGTCGTCGTCGTCGTCGTTGATCCTCGTCCTCGACGTCGTTCCTCGTCCTCGACGTCGTTCCTCGTCCTCGTCGTCCTCCTCGTCGTCCTCCTCGTCGTCGTCGTCGTCCTCGTCGTCCTCCTCGTCGTCGTCGTCGTCCTCGTCGTCCTCCTCCTCGTCCTCGTCGTCCTCGTCGTCGTTCCTCGTCCTCGTCGCCGTCGTCGTCGTCCTCGTCGTCGTCCTCCTCGTCGTCGTCGTCGTCGTCGTTGATCCTCGTCCTCGACGTCGTTCCTCGTCCTCGACGTCGTTCCTCGTCCTCCTCGTCGTCGTCGTCGTCCTCGTCGTCCTCCTCGTCGTCGTCGTCGTCCTCGTCGTCTTCCTCCTCGTCGGCGTCGTTCCTCGTCCTCGTCGTCGTTCCTCGTCCTCGTCGTCCTCGTCGTCCTCGTCGTCCTCGTCCTCGTCGTCCTCGTCGTCCTCGTCGTCCTCGTCGTCCTCCTCGTCGGCGTCGTCGTCCTCGTCGTCCTCCTCGTCGTCGTCGTCGTCCTCGTCGTCCTCCTCCTCGTCCTCGTCGTCCTCGTCGTCGTTCCTCGTCCTCGACGCCGTCGCCGTCGTCCTCGTCGTCGTCCTCGTCGTCGTCGTCGTCGTCGACGTCGTTCCTCGTCCTCGACGTCGTTCCTCGTCCTCGTCGTCGTTCCTCGTCCTCGTCCTGGTTCCTCGTCCTCATCGTCGTTCCTCGTCCTCGTCGTGGTTCCTCGTCCTCGTCGTCGTCCCTCGTCCTCGTCGTGGTTCCTCGTCCTCGTCGCCGTTCCTCGTCCTCGTCGTCGTTCCTCGTCCTCGTCGTGGTTCCTCGTCCTCGTCATCGTTCCTCGTTTTCGACGTCGTTCCTCGTCCTCGTCGTCGTTCCTCGTCCTCGTCGTGGTTCCTCGTCCTCGTCGTCGTTCCTCGTCCTCGTCGTCGTTCCTCGTCCTCGTCGTCGTCGTTCCTCGTCCTCGTCGTCGTCGTCGTCGTCGTCGTCGTCGTCCTCGTCGTCGCCCTCGTCGTCCTCCTCCTCGTCGTCGTCGTCGTCCTCGTCGTCCTTCTCGTCGTCGTCGTCGTCCTCGTCGTCCTCCTCGTCGTCGTCGTCGTCCTCGTCGTCTTCCTCCTCGTCGGCGTCGTTCCTCGTCCTCGTCGTCGTTCCTCGTCCTCGTCGTCGTTCCTCGTAGTCGTCGTCGTCGTCGTCGTCGTCGTCCTCGTCGTCGCCCTCGTCGTCCTCCTCGTCGTCGTCGTCGTCGTCCTCGTCGTCCTCCTCGTCGTCGTCGTTGTCCTCGTCGTCCTCCTCGTCGTCGTCTTCGTCCTCGTCGTCTTCCTCCTCGTCGGCGTCGTTCCTCGTCCTCGTCGTCGTTCCTCGTCCTCGTCGTCCTCGTCGTCCTCGTCGTCCTCGTCCTCGTCGTCCTCGTCGTCCTCCTCGTCGTCGTCGTCGTCCTCGTCGTCCTCCTCGTCGTCGTCGTCGTCCTCGTCGTCGTCCTCGTCGTCCCCCTCGTCGTCGTCGTCGTCCTCGTCGTCCTCCTCCTCGTCGTCGTCGTCGTCCTCGTCGTCCTCCTCCTCGTCGTCGTCGTCGTCGTCCTCCTCGTCGTCGTCCTCGTCGTCGTCGTCGTCGTCCTCGTCGTCCTCCTCGTCGTCGTCGTCGTCCTCGTCGTCCTCCGCGTCGTCGTCGT
>NW_027484945.1:92500-95000 GCF_050908995.1 Andrena cerasifolii
TCCTCGTCCTCGTCGTCCTCGTCGTCGTTCCTCGTCCTCGTGGCCGTCGTCGTCGTCCTCGTCGTCGTCCTCCTCGTCGTCGTCGTCGTCCTCGTCGTCCTCCTCCTCGTCGTCGTCGTCGTCCTCGTCGTCCTCCTCGTCGTCGTCGTCGTCCTCGTCGTCCTCCTCGTCGTCCTCGTCGTCCTCGTCGTCCTCGTCGTCGTTCCTCGTCCTCGTCGCCGTCGTCGTCGTCGTCCTCGTCGTCGTCCTCGTCGTCCTCCTCGTCGTCGTCATCGTCGTCCTCGTCGTCCTCCTCGTCGTCGTCGTCGTCCTCGTCGTCCTCCTCGTCGTCGTCGTCGTCCTCCTCCTCGTCCTCGTCGTCCTCGTCGTCGTTCCTCGTCCTCGTCGCCGTCGTCGTCGTCGTCGTCGTCGTTGATCCTCGTCCTCGACGTCGTTCCTCGTCCTCGACGTCGTTCCTCGTCCTCGTCGTCGTCCTCGTCGTCCTCCTCGTCGTCGTCGTCGTCCTCGTCGTCCTCCTCGTCGTCGTCGTCGTCCTCGTCGTCCTCCTCCTCGTCCTCGTCGTCCTCGTCGTCGTTCCTCGTCCTCGTCGCCGTCGTCGTCGTCCTCGTCGTCGTCCTCCTCGTCGTCGTCGTCGTCGTCGTTGATCCTCGTCCTCGACGTCGTTCCTCGTCCTCGACGTCGTTCCTCGTCCTCCTCGTCGTCGTCGTCGTCCTCGTCGTCCTCCTCGTCGTCGTCGTCGTCCTCGTCGTCTTCCTCCTCGTCGGCGTCGTTCCTCGTCCTCGTCGTCGTTCCTCGTCCTCGTCGTTCTCGTCGTCCTCGTCGTCCTCGTCCTCGTCGTCCTCGTCGTCCTCGTCGTCCTCGTCGTCCTCCTCGTCGGCGTCGTCGTCCTCGTCGTCCTCCTCGTCGTCGTCGTCGTCCTCGTCGTCCTCCTCCTCGTCCTCGTCGTCCTCGTCGTCGTTCCTCGTCCTCGACGCCGTCGCCGTCGTCCTCGTCGTCGTCCTCGTCGTCGTCGTCGTCGTCGTCGTCGATCCTCGTCCTCGACGTCGTTCCTCGTCCTCGATGTCGTTCCTCGTCCTCGACGTCGTTCCTCGTCCTCGTCGTCGTTCCTCGTCCTCGTCGTCGTTCCTCGTCCTCGTCGTCGTCGTCGTCCTCGTCGTCGTCCTCGTCGTCCTCCTCGTCGTCGTCGTCGTCGTCCTCGTCGTCCTCCTCGTCGTCGTCGTCGTCCTCGTCGTCGTCGTCGTCCTCGTCGCCGTCGTCGTCGTCCTCGTCGTCGTCCTCCTCGTCGTCGTCGTCGTCGTCGTTGATCCTCGTCCTCGACGTCGTTCCTCGTCCTCGACGTCGTTCCTCGTCCTCGTCGTCGTTCCTCGTCCTCGTCCTCGTCGTCGTTCCTCGTCCTCGTCGTGGTTCCTCGTCCTCGTCGTCGTCCCTCGTCCTCGTCGTGGTTCCTCGTCCTCGTCGCCGTTCCTCGTCCTCGTCGTCGTTCCTCGTCCTCGTCGTGGTTCCTCGTCCTCGTCATCGTTCCTCGTTTTCGACGTCGTTCCTCGTCCTCGTCGTCGTTCCTCGTCCTCGTCGTGGTTCCTCGTCCTCGTCGTCGTTCCTCGTCCTCGTCGTCGTTCCTCGTCCTCGTCGTCGTCGTTCCTCGTCCTCGTCGTCGTCGTCGTCGTCGTCGTCGTCGTCCTCGTCGTCGCCCTCGTCGTCCTCCTCCTCGTCGTCGTCGTCGTCCTCGTCGTCCTTCTCGTCGTCGTCGTCGTCCTCGTCGTCCTCCTCGTCGTCGTCGTCGTCCTCGTCGTCTTCCTCCTCGTCGGCGTCGTTCCTCGTCCTCGTCGTCGTTCCTCGTCCTCGTCGTCGTTCCTCGTCCTCGTCATCCTCGTCGTCCTCGTCGTCCTCGTCCTCGTCGTCCTCGTCGTCCTCGTCGTCCTCGTCGTCCTCCTCGTCGTCGTCGTCCTCGTCGTCCTCCTCCTCGTCGTCGTCGTCCTCGTCGTCGTCCTCGTCGTCCTCCTCGTCGTTCTCGTCGTCCTCGTCGTCCTCCTCCTCGTCGTCGTCGTCGTCCTCGTCGTCCTCCTCCTCGTCGTCGTCGTCGTCGTCGTCCTCGTCGTCGTCCTCGTCGTCGTCGTCGTCGTCCTCGTCGTCCTCCTCGTCGTCGTCGTCGTCCTCGTCGTCCTCCTCCTCGTCCTCGTCGTCCTCGTCGTCGTTCCTCGTCCTCGTCGCCGTCGTCGTCGTCCTCGTCGTCGTCCTCCTCGTCGTCGTCGTCGTCGTCGTTGATCCTCGTCCTCGACGTCGTTCCTCGTCCTCGACGTCGTTCCTCGTCCTCGTCGTCGTTCCTCGTCCTCGTCCTGGTTCCTCGTCCTCGTCGTCGTTCTACGTCCTCGTCGTGGTTCCTCGTCCTCGTCGCCGTTCCTCGTCCTCGTCGTCGTTCCTCGTCCTCGTCGTGGTTCCTCGTCCTCGTCGTCGTTCCTCGTCCTCGTCGTCGTTCCTCGTCCTCGTCGTCGTTGTTCCTCGT
>NW_027484946.1:0-99076 GCF_050908995.1 Andrena cerasifolii
CAGCAAAATCGCAACCGAGAGGTCCGGCCCTCTCCTTCCCCTCTAACGAGCAACGCGATAACCGCGAAGAGAATCGAAAATCTATGCGAACAGCGAAAATACGGACACACACGGCCGAAACGACCGACTTCGCATCAGACGAAATACAGGTAGAAATAAAAGAAAGCAAGGATAAAGTAGTTCGGATGTTAATAGACTCAGGAGCAGAGGTATCGGTAATAGCCAAAACATGCGTCTGAGACGACGTGGAAAGGAAAGGAAGCGATCTGCAACTAATAGCCCTTTCTGGAGAGCCAATCACAACATTAGGAAGGATAGAAGCTACGTTCTCACTCGAAGACAAAGAAATTAAGCACCCTTTATACATAGTCGAAGGAGACACGCTAAAAGACTCCCAAGGGATAATAGGAATAGACTTCCTCAAGAGCCACGAGGCTAGAATTGATTATAAAACGCGAACCCTCACGATCGGGGACCGACCCTGGAAAACCCTCCTAGCTCAAAATAAAATCACGATTCCCCCACGCGCGCAGACGATAGTAGAAATCGACATAGACGGCGAAAGAGAAGGAATAATAGAGAAACGAGAATTAGAAGAAGGAATATTCCTGGGCGAGTGTTTAGTAAAACCAGTCCGAGGAAAAGGAATAGCCTGTATTATAAATCTAACAAATGGTTCGCGCACGTTGCTAATACCACACATAGAATTAACCGAGGTACCAGGCAACGCGGCAGCGAGCGTACATTCCGCTGTCGCGGCATTCCGCGCAACCATTGGAAAAGAACCGCTGATAACTCGCGTGAACAGAGTCTTGGAATTGATGAAATTAAATCACCTAAACAGCGAGGAAAAATTTAGCATCGAAGAAATCGGCAGGGAATTTTGCAAAAATTTCCATTTAGCAAGCGACCCCTTGACAACCACGAATGCGACGACGCATCGCATACCCGTCAAGGAGGGAACGAACCCCTGCAATATAAAACCATATAGGTTACCAGAAACGCACAAGCGTGAGGTAAAAGCACAGTTACACCAAATGATAGAAGACGGGATCGTACAACACAGCGACAGCCCATGGAACGCACCGCTACTGGTAGTACCAAAGAAACCGGATGCCGAAGGAAATGTTAGAAAACGCGTAGTCGTAGATTTCAGAAAAGTAAACGAAGTCACGATAGGAGACTCGTACCCACTGCCAAATATCACAGATATACTTCACCAGTTAGGGAACGCTCAGTACTTCACCACGCTAGATCTCGCGTCCGGGTACCACCAGATACCCATGGACGATAGAGACAAGGCAAAGACGGCGTTCTCCACGCCACAGGGACATTTCGAGTTCAACCGAATGCCCTTTGGACTAAGAAACGCACCGGCAACGTTCCAAAGGATGATGAACACCGTACTCGTGGGACTACAAGGGATAGACTGTTTCGTCTATCTGGATGACATAGTAGTACACGGTGCTACCCTGCAGGAGCATAATGCATGATTGCGAAGGGTGATGAGAAAGCTACGAGAATACAACCTGAAACTGCAGCCGGAAAAATGCTCGTTCCTATGTAAAGAAGTAGGATTTCTGGGACACATAATAACCCCAGAAGGCATAAATCCGGATCCAGAGAAAACGAGGGCAGTGGAACAGTACACCGTGCCTACGAAATTAAAAGAATTACAATCCTTCTTAGGACTAGCAGGATATTACCGAAGGTTCATTCCACAATATTCAAAAATAGCGAAACCCTTATCAAACCTAACAAGCGGCAAAACGGAATTTGTCTGGGCAGCCGAACAGCAATACGCGTTCGAGACGCTAAAAAACTGTTTAATTACAGCGCCCGTATTAGCCTACCCAGATTTTTCAAAAGAATTCATAGTCACAACCGATGCATCCGATATAGCGATAGGCGCAATACTATCGCAAGGAGAAATAGGAGAAGACCGACCGATAGCATACGCGAGCAGAGTTTTGAATAAAGCAGAAAGAAACTATAACACAACTGAAAAGGAATTACTCGCTATCGTCTGGGCAACGAAACAATTTCGACCCTATGTGTATGGAACACACTTCAAGGTGGTAATAGATCACAAAGCACTGGTATGGTTATTCAAGGTACAAGACCCCGGATCGAGACTGATTCGCTGGCGAATACAATTAGCCGAATACGACTACGAGATAATACATAAGGCTGGAAAAGCCAACACAAACGCAGACGCGCTGAGTAGAAACGTGAATGTAATACGGCACCAACAAGAAGAAAGCGTTGAAAACACAAAACAAGAAACAAGCATAGTCGAGGTAGAATCTGAAAAAGACAGACAACAAATACTGTACGAATACCATTTAGCACCATTAGGCGGACATCAAGGAATCCAACGTACAGCACAAAGAATAAAACAAAGGTATAAATGGACGGGAATGGATAAAGACATAGAAGAGTACATCCAAAAATGCACCTGGTACCAAAAGAATAAAGCAAGTAGAAGGACCAAAGCACCAATGGTGATTTCCGACACGCCTACTCGACCATTCGAAAAGGGCGCACTGGATATAGTAGGACCCCTCACAGTAACTACGCTAGGAAATAGATACATCCTAACATTCCAGGATCACCTCACGAAATTTAGTAAAGCAATACCCATCCTCGACCAAGAAGCAAAAACGATAGCAGAAGCATTTGTAACAAAGATAATTTGTGAACATGGAATACCAGATAAAATCCTGACAGATCAGGGAGCCAATTTCATAGGAGAAATGTTCAAAGACACATGTAAGTTATTAAAGATCACGAAAATTCAAACTACGGCTTATCACCCTGAATCGAACGGAGCACTGGAAAGGTCCCACAGGACGTTAGTAGAATACCTGAGACATTATATAGACCGAGACCATTCCGATTGGGACAAATGGTTACCCTACGCAATGTTCACTTATAATACAACCCCGCATACTGCGACAGGTTACACCCCCCACGAACTAGTTTACGGACAGAAAGCGGAACTACCGACCGCACTAAAAATCACGCCAAATCCTACCTATAATTACGACGATTACGCGCAAGAGGCCAGAGAACGGCTAAGGACCTCAAATGAAGTAGCGCGAGCAAAGTTAGTAGACGCGAAACAACGCTCAAAAACTACATACGATAAAAAAAGTAAGGAAATTCAATTCAAAATAGGCGATGAGGTATTATTATACGATGAAACAGTGAGACGACGAAGATAAAAAAAACTAGACGCGAAATGGGAAGGACCATACACAGTAATAGATAAAAAATCCAAAGTTAACGTCACCATTAAAAAGGGAAGAAGAACGTTAACCGTCCACGTAAATAGAATAAAACACTTTGTCGAATAAAAACGCTAATACTACAGGCGGGAGAGAGGAAATGGGAATAAAGGAAAATAAATTAGGAAACATACGAAATAGATATAATTGGAATCTTTTTGAAAAATAAAGAAAAATCGCGGAACAACGCTATATATAGGCACGCGCGAAAAGAAATTAGGAAGGGATAGATTCAGACTTCCATGTTACGACTTGAGTTAATACGTCTTACAGGTGCATCGGGCTGCAGTATCTAACTCCACAGGCTACGGCCACTAGCGACACATTACCATACATAATCGAACCCACGAAACATAGCGCGGGAATCCACTTTATCCACATCGGCGACTTACACCTACAAATGAGTGGAAGATAGTGACACGATTAGACACAGAGCCACTGATACGGAGGTACGAACAATTAAAACCATACATCAAAGAGGTAACAACATTATGCAACTTACCAGCTTACATACGAGAGCTAAAATCAACATGCCAAAACTACCTTGGTGTTTTGGTGAGGCGAACGGAAGGATTAAACAGACAAATTCAACACATTTATCAAATACCTTCATATACTCAAAACAAACGAAGAGGCTTAATAAACGGAATAGGCTCAATAGCAAAAACAATTTTCGGAACACACTTCGCGGAAGTAGACAGTAGACAAGACGCACTACAGACAACAATAAGACGACAAATACAACTAACAAACAATACCCTACACCACCTACACGACATTGAACAGACGATACAAGAAAACGAAAAAATACTAGCAACACAGACAAGACAGCTGCGAGTGCAAGTCGAGACGGAGCTTCCGCGGCAGAAAATACGTACTGACCTAGTGGATCACTTCGCGACATTGAACTCACTGCTAGTCGACCTACTGAATGACTTAAGGGACGTAAAACAATACTGTAGTCAGCTAAAAAGTGGGAGCATAGAACCAAGCGTGTTATCAAACGCAGAAATAATAAGATTATTACAGACAGCGGTATCGCGCTTACCAGACGGATTCACATTCCCACTAGTACCTACGTTAGAGAACGCGCACCTAATCGAGCGTTTATCATCAATCGCAGCATACTATGAAAAACAAACACTCGTTACCGTTATAAAAATACCACTCATTACCTCCCAGACCTACTGTGTAATAGAAGCAACCCCGGTCCCAATACATGTACGCGATAATATATATACGTTGTTAGTCACTCATTCACGAATCATGATACTCGACACGGATGACGATCAATACATAATCGCAAGCGAACAAGAACTACAAAAATGTAAAAAAAATAGTATCCCAATATTACTGTAAACAACCGATGGTTGTACATAAGCTGACGGAGACACGCGAGTGCGAGGTCAACTTATGGTTACAATTCACGGATAAATTCCCCGAAAACTGCGAAGTAAAATATTTTACAGCGAACAATAGCCTCTGGATTGCCACGGCACAACCGGCGACATGGATCTACGCGACCCATGAACCAGAAACGATCACAATCCAATGTACCAATAGTAAAACATTCAAAACAACACTCACGCACTCGGGAACTATCACGTTAAAAGACAATTGTAAAATAAGCAGTAAAGAAGTACTATTGCGTAACCAAAAAACACTATACGAACAAGACTTAGAAATAAAAACAGCAACACTTTACAACATAACCGCAGACCCGAACATAGCAGGATTAGTTAACGCCACACGAACAAAACCCCTCACATGACAAAAGACCCTTCGGAATTTTCTAAATTGTACAAACAACATAATCAGGTAAAAAACGAACTACCAACAGAAGCGAAACATTAAAACATACCAATATGGCACATATTGTATCCAAGTGCGACAACGATACTAACCGTAATAGCAATAGTACTAGCAATTATAATATACTTGGTAAGTCTTCATAAGAAAACAACGAAACGCGAGGCACAGACCGTATACACTGTGCCAACACCAAAAATATCACGATCAGAACTCAATGTACAATTAGGAAATTGAACTAAGAAACGATTGTATAAAACATTGTAATCGGGAAACCTTATGTAACGAACTGACTCTGAGCAATAGAAATAAGACCAATTTATCCCGATACAGCCACCCTTCTTCCAAGGGGGGGGGGGGAGGATGTTGTGAAACAACCACCGTTTAGCATCGAGCCCGCAAGATGTGTCCCAATGCTAAGGAATCCGCCAACGATGCGCGGATAACGAAAGTTGCACAGCCACGGGTCATCGGACAGCGACCATTAGGCCCCATCGTGACCCAAAATGACCATATATAACCACCGCCCAAACGGGGCTCGCGCTCTCAACTTTTGCGAATCGCTTACCGATCACTACCATGATCGCCGCGCCATTGTCAGTTCAAGCTCAATAAATCTTTGTTCACTCTACGGTGAGTTCCAACTCTTAAACCGGCTAAAGATCCACTACCTTCGGTTCATACCGAATCCCTGTGCCCGGCATCTACACCTGTACCTCACAACAAATATATAGTAAAAAAATAAATGTTACGAGCCGGGGCTGCGGCAACGCGAGAGGCCGGCGAAAAGGGTATTTCCCAAGGAATATGGTTTATGAATTTGTTAGTAAGGTGCGCGGACGAACCTGATGCGAAATCAGGGAGCCGCTTGGATTATTGACGGCGAGGACGAACCTGATGCGAAATCAGGGAGCCTCTAGGAATGGAGTCAAGCGCGGACGTACCTGATTCGAAATCAGGGAGCCGCAGGAGGGTGAAACGTCGTGAACGAACCCGATGCGAAATCGGGGTGTCACTAGGATGTTGTTCACAGACGAACTCGACGCGAAGTCGAGGAGCTGTTAGGAGGTTTGATTATTCATAGACGAACCTGGTGCGAAACCAGGGAGCTGTAGGATACGGACGAACCTGATGCGAAATCAGGGAGCCGTAGGAGGGTTAAGCGTGGACGAACCCGATGCGAAATCGGGTAGCCACTAGGTTGGTAAAGATTCCTTGTTCTGGATGAAAGGTTGCGAACGAACCTGATGCTAGATCAGGGAATCGCGGGAAATGTTACTAATGCCTCGTAACTCTTAATTTATATTCGATACAACTCGAGCGGTAAAGTTGTATCAGTGGGTGAGCGCTACTAATATTATAAGGATCGCTGGGTAAAAGATGGGTTTTAACGAATCAACTCGATTTAGAAGTGAACACCATTCGTGTATTCAATAATGAATTATAGTACAAATGTGAGTGCCGCGGTTAAATAGTGTAGTAAATGTGTATGAGTGGGGATGCATTAGAAATTTCCATATAAGGAAATTCTTCGGGGTCGTCGTCGTGTCACTCCCGTTCCCATGGTCGTGATCCAGATGGTCGAGATCATGACCCCCCTTAGTGGTATGTGATAAGCAAAAGGATTTTAGGGCGTTTTCCCTTCGCAGACGCGAGCTCGAAAAGTGGTTGAGAGCGGCGTATGGGAAAAAATCCACATACGTAACATAAAAAAATAAAAAATTAACAAAAAAAAATAAAATAAAAATTAAATTTTTTTTAAAATTTAAAAAAAAATAAAAAACTATTAAATTTTTTTAAAAAAATTAAATAAAATTTTTTTAAAAAATAAATAAAAAATTAAAGATAAATAAATAATTAAAATAATAATAATAAATGAATTAAAGAAAAAATTAAATAACCAAAATTTTTTAAAAAAATTTAAAAAATTTTTTTAAGAAATTTAAATAAAAATTAAAAAAAAATTTTAAAAAATGAAAAAAAATAAAAAAATTTGTTTTTAAAAAATTTAAAAAATAAATACATAAAAAATAAAAAATATTAGAAATTTTTTTAAAATAATTAAAAAAAAATTATAAAAATTAAAAAAAATTTTTGAAAAAATTTCAAAAAATTAAAAAAAAAATTGTTTTAAATTTTTAAAAAAATTTCAAAAAATTTCAAAAAATTAAAGATAATTGAAAAAATTTAAAAACAATTTTTAAAATTGAAAAAAAAAGAATTAAGAAAAAAATTTTAAAAAATCTAAATAACATTTTTTTTAGAAAATCTTTTAAAAAATTAAAAAATAAAATAAAATAGAATTAAAGTAAAAAAATAATAAAAAACAAAGAAATAAATAAATAATTTAATAAAAAAATAAATAAAAAAATTTAAAATTTTTTTTTTAAAAATTTTTTTTTTTAATTTTTTCAAAAAAATTAAGAAACAATAAAATAATGTTAAAAAATCTTATTTTTTTTAAAAAAAAAATATTTTAAGTGTCACGTCCCGGATGAGGTCTTTAGGAACGATGACTATGGGGAAGGAAAAAGACAGGCGCGAATCTAAAATCCAGCACTCTGAGATTTTTGGGGGAAGACCAGGCGCGAATATTAAATCCATCACACTGAGGGTTTGGAAGGAACTTAGGCGCGAATATTGAATCCGTCACACTGAAGGTTTGGAAGGAACTTAGGCGCGAATATTGAATCCGTCACACTGAGGGTTTGAAAGGAATTCAGGTGCGAATCTATAATCCAGCACACTGAGGTTTTGGAAGCAGAGGAACGTCAGGCGCGAATCTTGAATCCAGCACACTGAGGGTTTTGAAGGAGAGGAGCGTCAGGCGCGAATCTTGAATCCAGCACACTGAGGATTTTGAAGGAATTCAGGCGCGAATCTATAATCCAGCACTCTGAGGATTTTGAAGGGGATCAGGCGCGAATATTAAATCCGTCACTCTAATCGAGCAGGGAAGGTTTTAAAAGGCGAATACACACCCTGGAAACACCTGTTAGGTCTTATTTTAGTTTTGGCTCGGTAATTGGATTTACCGTTATATTATTCGGCTCATGCAATAGTATGTTTGTAAACAGAGTAAGCGTCTCGCGTTCACTAACAGAAATCAGCTGTTGCGGCAGCTTGTTTGTTTGGGATCTTTGTAACCAAAGGGTGCAGACAATAATTCAAAGCGTGATTTAAAACTAAGCGGTTTATTACTAATGCTTGGGATTTTAAGCATTGGCACATGCCATTGATATAGATAGTAATTAATCACAATATGAAAATATGAATATGAAGTACATAGATATAAGCAAATGAGATTATTATAGAAGCAATAAGCGTTGCTAATACGAAATATAAATGATCGCAATAAGCTTTAGAATGCAATATAACATGGAATACAATAAGAATAGTAATGCAAAAAATATATATACACAAAGAAAGCATTAATGAGAATATATATATGTAGGTAATAAACGTTAGTAATACAAAATAATGAAGGTTCGCAATAAGCTTTGATAGACAAAATAATAATAGTCAATGGTATGGAGATGAATAACAATATTAATAATTATAATTGCTTACGGTAGTTGCCGTAGAGCACTGATTTTAACACTTTTGGAATCATCCAATTATAAACTTTTCGTAATATAATTTAGTCGTTCACGGACTTTCGTGACAGAAAAATGATCGCTCTGGCCTCTCAGGACCTCGTATTTATAAGATTTTACAGGAGTATTCCGGGGGTACGCGCGGTAAAGACCTTGACATATTTAAGAAATAAGTCGTAGTAGGACTTCCGGGGTTTTTATAAACGGTACGTCTATTAATAGACGTACTTATGTCTCGTACGCCAAATGTACGTCGCAATTAGGTTTCTGGGGTTTATATGACTGCGAAACGAGATACTCAACTCGTCGTATGGATTTCGGGTGTTTTATAGGAAAGCGGTTAGATTGGCTTGGACTCTGTGAGTCGTAAAGAGGGGATTGAGACGTTGTCTCGATTTAAGAGGGTTTTTGTAACGATGGACTTGTTTGAATTCGTTTTAAATGGACGGATTCGTGCCTCATGTGGCGAATAGGCGAAGGGGTTTTGTAACGATTATCTCGTGATGGGGATCTCTAAGATACATCATCGAGGTGGAGTTTTGTATCGATCATCTTGTATTGGGGACCGCTAAGGTACAACATCAAGGTGAACGACGATTGAGGAGATGGGGTAAGAGTTGAGTTTCAGGGACTTCGGTGGAGTGGTTTTGAGGTTTACTAATAGATTTTTGGAATAGGCCCGCACGAAAAATAGTGGGACGTCACATAAGAAATTAAAAAAAAAAATTTAAAAAGAATTAAATTTTTTTTAAAAAATTAAAAAAAAATGAAAAATATTTGTTTTATACTTTTAAAAAAATTTAAAGAAATAAATACATAAAAAAATAAATTATTAGAAAAATTTTTTTTTTAAGAATTTAAAATAAATTTTATAAAAATTAAAAAAAAATTTTTTTTAAATTTTTTAAAAAAATTGTATAAAAATTAAAAAAAAAATTTTTTTTAAATTTTTTAAAAAAATTTATAAAATTTTTTAAGAAAATTAAAAAAAAATTAAAGAATATTAAAAAAAATTTAAAAACAATTTTTAAAAATTAAAAAAAAAAGAATTAAGAAAAAAATTTTTTAAAATCTAAATAACAAAATTTTTTAATTTTTTTTTTAAAAATTAAAAAAAAAATAAAAAAAATAAAGTAAAAAAATAAAAAACAAAGAAATAAATAAATAATTTAAAATAAACAAATGACAAAAATTTTAAAAATTGAAGAAATTTTTTTTTTAAAAATTAAATTTTTTTTTTTAAAAAATTAAAACTTTTTTTTTAAATTTTAAAAATAAAAGAAAATTTAAAGATAAATAAATAAATAAAGTAATAATAATAAATGAATTAAAGAAAAAATTAAATAAACAAAAATTTTAAAAAAAGTTTCAAAATTTTTTTTAAGAATTTAAATTTTTTTTTAAATATTTAAAAAAAATAAAAACAATTAAAGTAAAAAAAAATAAAAAATATATAAATAATTTAAAAAAATAAATAAAAAAATTAAAATTTTTTTCTAATTTTTTTTAAAAAATTAAAAGCAATTAAGAAAAATTAAAAAAAATAAAAAATTTAGAGATAAATAAATAAGTAGAATAATAATAACATATGAATTAAAGACAAATTAAATAAACAAAAAATTTAAAAAAAATTAGAAATTTAAAAAAAAAATAAGAAAAATTAAAGAAAAAAAATAAAAAAAATAATAAAAATTTTTTTTTTTAAATTTTAGAAAAAAATTTTAGAAAAATTAAAAAACAATTTTAAAAAATTAAAAAACAATTTAAAAAAATTTAAAAAATGAATAAAAATTTTAAAAAATTAAAAAAATTAAGAAAAGTTTTTAAAAAATTTAAAAAATAAAAGAAAGTTTAAAGATAAATAAATAAATAAAATAATAAAGAAAATTTTTTAAGAAATTTAATTTTTTTAAGAAATTTAAAAAAAATTAAAAAAAATTAAAAAAAATTAAAATAAAATTAAAAAAAAGTTTATAAATTTTTTTTACAAAATTAAAGTAAAAAAAATTAAAAAAAAGAAATAAATTTTTTTTAAATATTTAAAAAAAAATTAAAAAAATAAAGAACAATTAAAAAAAAAAATTAAAAAAAATTTAAAGATAAATAAATAAATAAAATAATAATAATAAATGAATTAAAGAAAAAATTAAATAAACAAAAATTTAAAAAAAAAAAAATTTTTTCTTAGAAATTTAAAAAAAAAATTGAAAAAATTAAAAAGAATTTAAAAAATTAAAAAAAAATGTATAAAAATTAAAAAAAAATTAAAAATTAATAAAAAAATAGGAAAATAAAGAAAATTAAAAATAAATAAATAAATTAAATAATAATAATAAATGTGTAACGTCCCACGATTTTTGGCGCACTCTTATTCCAAATTCCACAAGTAAACCTCGAAATCACTCCACTAAACTCTATGAAACTCAACTCCTACCCCATCTCCTCAATCGCCGATCACCTTGATGTTGCACCCTAGTGGTCAACAACACAAGATGATCGATACAAAACTCCACCTCGATGATGTATCTTAGAGATCCCCATCACGAGATGAGCAATACAAACCTCCACCTCGCTGATATACCTTAGTGGTCTCCATCACGAGATGGTCGTTTCAAAACCCTCTTCGCCTATTCGTCCTACAAGGCACGAATCATTCTTTTAAAAACGAATTCAAACAAGTCCCTCATTACAAAATCCCTCTTAAATAGAGACCAAGTCTCAATCCCCTCTTTACGACTCATGAAGTCCAAACAATCTATCCCCTATTCCTATCAAACACCCGAAATCCAATCGAAGAGTTGAGTATCTCCAAATACCGTTTATAAAAACCCCAGTAACCCAATTACGACGCAATTGGCGTACGTGACAAAAATATGGCTATTAATAGCCATACCGTTTATAAAAACCCCGGAAGTCATACTGCGTCTTATTCCGAAATGTGTCAAGGTCTTTACCGCGCGTCACCCCCGCAATATTCCTGTGAAAACACATAAATACGAGGTCCTGCGAGACTGCGTCCTCTTTCATCGATATTCTTTTGCCGAAATAGCATCAAAAGTATCAAACGGTGTTAAAGATCTTCAACCTCATTGTTCATTCAAATATTAAAGTGCTAAAGCCAGTGTTCAACGGCATCTACTGTAAGCATTTATTACTATTATTATATCGTATTGTTCATCTCCATACTACCAAATTCATTACCGTTAATATATATATTCATATCATTAACGTCTATTATCTACATATATATATATATATATCTTTTCTTTTATACTTTCTATATATTTTCATATTACCTTATATTAATAACGCTTATTGCATTAAAAAGCTTATTGTTATTCATCTATTATTTTGTATACCATTATATATATTGCTAATAGCTATATCATTTTTCTCTATTATTTTATGTCATATTCATATTTTCATATTACAATTTATATACATGTTTTGCGCTAACAAATTCCCACGCTTTGTTAAAACGCATAAACAAGGCTAATAAACGGCTTTGTTATTAACCACGTCTCGAATTATTGTGTATACCCCAGAATCATAAGGATTCCCTACGAAATCAAGCTGCCGCATCAGCTGATTCGCGAGAGCGTGCCCAGTGTTTATAAACACACCGCTGCATGAGCCGTGCAATCTATAGAAGAACTAAACGCGGTTTCTTTTATACTAATGCAACAGTAAATCCTACTTCGTAAACCAACACAAATACGAAGTACCGTAACGGGCGTGCTCTAAATACACATTTGCCTTCCCTGGTCGATTAGAGTGGCGGATTTAATATTCGTCGCCTGAGTCCTCTCTAACCCCTCAGTGTGGCGGATTTAATATTCGTCGCCTGAGTCCCTCTCAAACCCTCAGTGTGGCGGATTTAGTATTCGTCGCCTGAGTCCTTCTCAAACCCTCAGTGTGGCGGATTTCATATTCGTCGCCTGAGTTCCCTCAAAACCCTCTGTGTGGCGGATTTAGTATTCGTCGCCTGAGATTTTTCCTCCTCCCATTGTCGACGTCCCCAAAAGACCTCACCCGGGACGTGACATATTTTTGGTGACAGCGGTGGGATTTTGTAAGGCTTCTCGGCCTTATGGCTAAGATCAAAGTGTGCGGAGGTTCTTCGGTCCGAGCGGTGAAAATTTCTAAGTCCCGCGAAAAGTGCCTCCGACCGCGTGCGCCGCTGCCAGGACGGGGATTGAAGCCGACGAGCCCCGACAGCCACCGACCGAGTAAGTCTTTTCCTTCTCTTCTAAACTATCGCTTTCTCCCTCTAGGAGCCGTTCACTGGGTGACGTCACTTTCTCCGACGTCACGTAGGCGCACGGCACCTAGTCCCCCAGCTGATCGTCGCGGACGGGTGAGCTCGCTCCCCCGCCCCGCGCCTCAGGTGGCACCTACAAACCCGCGCTTCTTCTCGCGACCTTTCTCAAAACAATTAACGGTTTGCCGTTGGTTGTTTTCTGAAAGGTTCAAATTGCACGCGTGGAATTTCGCCGTTTCGCGAGTAATATCGCGGTGCGGTGCACCACGGTGCATGCGAGGGGGGTTCCTTCCTGTTCTCGTCGGAAAAATTCAAAGGAAGAGGTGTAATAATTGACTGGGACTCGTTGACGTTGGTTAGAAAACCTGTCATTTTTAACACCCGACACAAACCTCTTCCAGAGAGTTTCCCGACTCCTTCCTGCTTCTCTACCGCGGGTAGAACTTTTCTGCACAACTGATTCCCGCTTGGGAATCAGGCCTGGTTTTTTTTATTCTAGTCTACTTTATTTTCTGACTCTCGCGATAGAGAGGCTTTCCTTTTCGCCTCCGCGTCCTTCTCTATCGCCCGCTTTCTCTCTCTCTGTCTCTACAGCTGTTCTTCCTTCGACACGTCTCTCTGTCTCCCACTCTATTGCTGTCCTTCTTTCTTACACGAGCTCGGTCGGGGACGGCCGAAGGGAACATAGCCGGTGTTGCCTGCTAATATCTGTGATATTTTAGCCGTGATTTTTGTTGCTCGTCTGGTTGTTTATTTATTTATTTATTCATGTTGACGCTTTGTTTATTTATGCAGTTTTATTTATACATTTCTATTTATACATTTTTATTTATACATTTTTATTTATAGATTTCTATTTATACATTTTTATTTTAACGTTTCTATTTATACACTTTTATTTATACAGTTTTATATATACATTTTTATTTATTCACTTTTATTTATACATTTCTATTTATACATTTCTATTTATACATTTTTATTTATTCACTTTTATCTATACATTTTTATTTATACAGTTTTATATATACATTTTTACTTTTACGTTTCTATTTATACATTTTTATATATACATTTTTATTTATACACTTTTACCTCTGCATTTTTAACCACGGACGTCACATATTTTATATTTTTACTATCAATTAGCATTTCAGCCGGGGAGCAACTCTAGTCACCTTTTTTTTCTTTTTCTTTTTCATTTATACACCTGTTCGTCTCTTATTTATTTTATTTATACATTGTTGCGTGTCATATATTTATTTACTTGGTCACTGTCTTTTTACTACTTTTGACACGCGTGTAAGAGACAAGAGGCAACGCCGGCGCTTCAACCTGGCCTGGCGCTATTCGATATTACAGCGCCCATTCTATTGTATTTTCTTTGTTTTATTTATTGATTTTATTATATTTTTTTTGTTCTGCGTTATTTATTCTATACATCTCGGCGACTGCCCGGATTCGTATTCGCTAGAACTATTGTTCTCCACTCTTATTACGTATTGCTATTTTTTTTTTCGAACGCTTATATTTCGCGCCGCTGTGCTGCTGCACCCTCATATTCATTCCCATCAGCCATTCATCCACTCATTTCATCCACTGCGCGCCCGCGCACTCGGGAGACTTTCATCGTTGGTCCGGCGATATAATCACTTTAGTCATTTTTATATATTTTCTCTTTCTTTTTGCTTTTCACTTTTCTTTTCTCCTTCTTTTCTTTTTCCGTTCTAAATGACTTCGCCGGTTCCAACGATGGAAGTTGCCGTCGAACTACCGGCCACGGACGGCTTAACGTGTCCCGAGTGCTGTAGCAAAAAGTCGTCGAAAAGCAACTCGTTTCGGTACAGGGGGTACGTGGAGTTCGCCCAGCACGTAAAACGGACTCACGTGGGGTGGACGTTAAAACCTACCTGTCGGTACTGCGGCCACGTGGGAAAGGGTAAATACCCTATAAAGGACGTTAACGCCCACGTGGCCAAATTCCACCCCGCGACCGCGAGTGCTGGGACTGCTCCGCGTGCGCCCTGTACCGAAAGGGCGCGCAGTTCTGGCAGCGGCGCAAGCGGCGGAGGCGACCCCCTACAGAACCACCCTTCAGGATCGGGGGCTGCGACGGTCTCCCCCGCGCTGCGCACGACAACCCCTCCCGTGCGCCGAACAATCACCCCCCCAATCCCCCGCAAAACTACCCCCCCCCCCGCACCCCGGAAATTGACCCCCAACGCGACCACGACGGCAGTGGCCAAGAGATCGTCGACGGAGAGGGCCTCCGTCGCGCCAAGACCACCCCCGCCTACCACCAAGACCACGAGGGTCACCGCCGCTGTCGCCCCTAGTACCCTTCGCTCGAAGGGAGCTGCTGCTGCACCAGCAACAGCCCGTCCACCACCTGGCACCACCACCACCAAGGCGATTGGGGCTGCCATCACCACCGCCCGCTGCTGCTCTCCCCCTACCACCTACGCGGAGGCTGCAGCAAGGAATCAGGGGCCCTCCACCACCATCTCGAGGGGGAGCTCATCGACGTCCGGCCATACCTCCACCAGGGGAAGTTTGGAGAAGCAGCCCGCGAAGAAAAGGTCACTGGGCACTCCACCGAGCCCAGTGACCCGAAGACTGACGAGGTCCTCCAGTCTGCCCCCGTGGTCCACAGTGGTCCCAGGGCCCCCCACCACCTCCTCCACCACCATCAAGAGGGGGGTGGGGCACCCGAAGAAGGAATCGGCATCGCTGGCGAGCCATGGGGCCATCACCACGTCCAGCAAGAGGGGGCCGGGTCGACCTAGGAAGACCCCGACCCCCGTGGAGCCCGCGGGGGCGCCGACTCACCCTCCCGGACCTTCAACATCGGCCAGCTCCATCGGGCAAGTCCGGGAGGAGAGGACCTCCACACAAAGGGCTGCCTCGACTTCCCCAAATTGGCCGGCGACTCCCCCGGCACGGACGAGCTGCGCTGTCCTGACCCCCCCGGCTGTCGTGACGTCATCGACCGGGGCCACTTTAACCACGAGCACTGTCACGACGACGTCTCGTGGTGGCCCCGTCATGACGTCATGTATCTACACGGGGCCCACGGTCAGAATCGTCACGGCGCAGCCTCTCGTCCTCCGGCCTCTGGTTCCCATTGAGGAGGAGGGGGGCCTGGAGGTCCCCCAAAAAACCATCACCCCCACCAGGACGGAGGATCCATGGGAGGCGGCCCCAAGAAGGAAGTGGACGAGGCGACGGATCGCCTCGGGCAGCGGTTCCTCGGAGAGCGAGGAGGAGGGGGGTGACAGCGGCAAGAGTTTTCGAAGGACGCCGGGGCGAGGGAGGTGGGAGTCTTCAGGGCCACCGACACCGACACCGACACCGGCGCCTTCGTCACCACCGCTGCCACTGCCGTCCCCAAGAAGTCCACCCGCCCCTACCCCCACCCACGCCCTCAACAATAGGTCGCGTTCACCGTCGCAGCCGCTACCTGAGCCCCATATTACCGCGGCGGGCGATCGCCGGGGGTGCCCGCTGGCGGCCGCGGTCGTTGCGTCGGCGGGAGCCCGGGTTTCTGCTCCTCGGGCGCGTTCTCGACGTGGACAGCCCCGGGGCTGTCCAAATCCCCGTACCACTCCCTACCCCCATAATGGTCGTGGACACGAACCTGCCCTCTCTCCCCCCGCGACATCTAACCCTCCCTGGCGTCCTGGGCGCGATGCGAGACGGGCCGATGCGGAATTACGCAAGGCCCTTATCTCACGCGCCGAGGGTGTCGAGACGATCGAGACTTTGGAGGGGTTGGCCGAAGACCTGACCACCTACCTCCAGTCCCGATCGGCTAAGGGGAGGGTGGGGCAACCGCCCCGCAACCGCCAGCATGGTCGTCCTAGGGCCCCCGAAGCGCAGGGCCCGGAGGACCATGTGAAGAAAGCCACGAGGCTGCAGCGCCTGTACAGGGAGAATCGTCGCCGAGCGATGGAGGAGGTGCTGACGGGTCCTTCTCCTCACTGCCAAGTCAGTGCGGGGGAGGTCGGCCAGTATTTCCAGAAAATGTACTCGGCGACGGCCCCCCCTGTGGGCGAGCCCTATGTGTGGCCGGAGTGGCCTACGGACGAAGAGGGTGAGCTACGGGATGCACTGGTGAGGCCTTTCTTGGAGTCGGAGGTGGAGGCCCGTCTGAAACGGACGCATAAAAGTGCGCCCGGTCCGGACGGGGTCACCTACGATGAGCTCGGGAAGGCTGATCCAGGGTGCTCCGTGCTTGCCTCGGTGTTTAACGCCTGCCTTCGGACGGAGGCCATTCCGAAGTCGTGGAAGTCCTCCATAACGGTACTTACGTACAAGAAGGGGGACCGAAGCGACCTTTCTAATTGGCGTCCGCTCGCGCTCGGCGATACGGTTGCCAAGCTGTTCGCCGCGGTGCTCGCGGACAGGTTGATGGATTTCGCGGTTAAGGGAAAGCGGCTGAGTCACCCTCAGAAGGGCTTCCTGAGGCATGAGGGGTGCCATGAGCACAACTTCATGCTTCAGGAAATCCTGGAGGACAGCCGGAGAGAGGGTCGACAAGCCGTGGTGGCGTGGCTGGATCTAACCAACGCGTTCGGTTCGATTCCCCACGCCACCCTGTTCGATGCCTTTGAGGGTGTCAAACTACCCCTCAACATCCAGAAGATCATGCTCTCCATGAACACTGGATGCACGACCAAGGTCCGTACCTCCCAGGGCTTTACCGAAAACATCCCCATGCTGGCTGGGGTCAAGCAGGGTTGTCCGTGTAGTCCGATGACCTTCAACCTGGCGATCGAGCGAGTGATTCGATCCGTCGAGTCACTACCGATAGGCTATAGGTTGGGGGAGGACTTGCACCGTGCATTTGCCTACGCGGACGACATTGGTCTTGTGGCGGCCTCACCAGCGGAGATGCAGTCCCTCCTCGACGAGATCCAGAGGGCGGCGGCTGCGGCGGGGTTGAAATTCAACCCCAAGAAGTGCGCTACCGTTCACCTTCGGGGGAAGGGTAGCGCACAGAAATCGCAGCCAACCGTCTTCGTTCTCGACGGTGAGGAGCTGAAAGCCTTGGGAGAGGGTGAGGCTTACGAGTACCTGGGAATCCCGGTTGGTTCCCGGGTAAGCCAAACCCCTACCGCCACCATCATCCGGATGATGGAAGACGCGAATGCCATCGACTCATCGCTCCTCGCCCCGTGGCAGAAGATGGACGCCCTTAGGGTGTTCATCCTGCCGCGGCTGGATCACATCTTGAGGAGCGGTGCAGTCGAAAAAACTCCACTCAAGGCGTTTGACAAACTAGTCAAGCGCCTGGTCAAGGGCTGGATGAATCTCCCCCAGCGAGCCAGTGCGGAGGTAGTTTACCTCCCCACTTGGCGGGGCGGAGCCGGGCTCATCCCGATGGCGGACCTGGCCGACGTGCTCACGATCGCGCATGCCTTAAGGCTACTAGCCTGTAAGGACGGCGGGATCGCTGAGCGGGCCAGGACCTCGCTGAGGAATGCAGTCCGGAGACGTACATCCGTCCAGCCCACGCAGGAACAGGTCGCCGCATTCCTCTCGGGTTCGCTCGAGGGACCCTTTGCGTGCGACCTCCAGGGTGACCCTGGCCTGTGGACCCGGGTGCGTGTGGCTTCGCGTCGCCAGGTCAAACGCCTACACCTGGCATGGCGGTACGGCCCCCCTGACTAAGGAGATTCTTTTGGAATGCCGAGGCTCAGAGGGTCGACGGACCATAATCCCCCCGGGCGCAAGTTCTCAAGTGATTCGTCGATTGAGAATTGCGGTACAAGAGAGCTACTTGTGCTCTCTCCTGGCAAAACCGGATCAAGGGAAGGTTTTCCAGGTGTCGTCGCGGTCGGGAGTCAGCAATGCCTTCCTCCGCGATGGCAGGTACGCCCGGTTCGCCGAGTGGCGCTTCATTCATCGCGCGCGCCTCGATGTCCTGCCCCTTAACGGGGCGCGACGCTGGGGCTCGGGCGACAAGCGCTGCAGGCGGTGCGGTTACCCGAGTGAGACCCTACCTCACGTAATCTGTCACTGTCTGCCGCACTCGGCCGCTCTGCAGCTTCGTCACGACGCGGTCATGGCGCGGGTGGCGAAAGCATGCAGAGCGAAGGGAGCCATCCGTATAAACCAAAGGGTGGAGGGAGTCAACGGCGATCTAGCGGCCCTCAGACCGGACATTGTTGTCCGGGATGAGGCAGCGGAACGCGTCCACATCATCGATGTCACCGTCGCGTTTGAGGACCAGCGCAAGGCCATGGAGGATGCTCGACGATCGAAGATCGTCAAGTATACCCCGCTTGCAGCTGCATTGCACGCGTCGGGGTATTCGGTGGATGTGGATGCGATCGTCGTGGGCGCCCTTGGTACATGGGACCAGGGCAATGAGCCGGTCCTGAAGCGACTCGGTGTCTCGCCGCACTACGCGTCGTTGATGCGCCGGCTCATTGTCACAGACACCATAAGATGGTCCCGGGACATGTATGTCGAGCACGTGTCGGGGGTGCGGCAATACCGGGCCCCGCTCGGCGCTCCTGCCGCTGTGCCGCGGGTGGGCTCCCCTGCCGGTTGCCCCTTGCCTGGGCTACTCCCCGATCAATCTTCAACATGAGCTTCACTCCATAGGATCGGGAGTAAGGGTGGCACCTGCAGAAAAAAGGGGGCGCCTCACTTGACGCTATTTTTAATTTATATTTTTAATTAGCCCCGCTTCCCCCCCACCTCACCTTTACTGTCCCTCCTTTCCTCCTATATTCTTTTGCTGAAACCTTCTTTCTCCTTCCTTCTCCTCCTCTCTTTATTCATCCTCCGTCTTTTCTTCTCTCTTCTTCTGTCGCTGCTCCCTTTACGCGTCTCTTCTTTCCTTCTTCTCTCTGTCTCATTGTCTGTGACCCTCCTCTTTCCCTTCTCTCTGCCTCTGTCGTCTGTCTTCTTCTCTCCTTTTCTTTCTCCTTTCGTGCCCTACAATACAAAAGCTGCTTATGGTGCCTAGTTTAAGAGTGGAGTATCGCCAGGGCAGTTTCGCCGAGTCTGACGCCAATTTTATATTGTGAGTCCCAAAAGTTGGGAATAACCATATTTTGTTTAAGCACCATCTGACAAGCCGTATATGTACCAGGTGCTTAAAACATTGTTTGAATAAACGCACATTTATCTGTTCTTATCAGCTTAATATCTGATACACTCCCCATTGGGGAGTCAGAATATTAATCTGATTTTTGGAAACTGACGGAGCGTTGGTGCTTGCTCCACCTCCGTCGCGAGTCAGCCTGGCTTTGCAGTGCCGCCAGGATTGGCTCAATTAGCCTATTAAAAACATACATTCTGACTCCCCAGAACAGAGCCATAAGCCCGGGAAGCGACCTTAGTCGTTGTGCGGAGGTTCCTCTGTCCGAGCGGTGAAAATTTCTAAGTCCCGCGAAAAGTGCCTCCGACCGCGTGCGCCGCTGCCAGGACTGGGATTGAAGCCGACGAGCCCCGACAGCCACCGACCGAGTAAGTCTTTTCCTTCTCTTCTAAACTATCGCTTTCTCCCTCTAGGAGCCGTTCACTGGGTGACGTCACTCTCTCCGACGTCACGTAGGCGCCGGCACCTAGCTCCCCCAGCTGATCGTCGCGGACGGTTGAGCTCGCTCCCCCGCCCCGCGCCTCAGGTGGCACCTACAAACCCGCGCTTCTCCTCGCGACCTTTCTCAAAACAATTAACGGTTTACCGTTGGTTGTTTTCTGAAAGGTTTAAATTGCACGCGTGGAATTTCGCCGTTTCGCGAGTAATATCGCGGTGCGGTGCACCACGGTGCATGCGAGGGGGGTTCCTTTCTGGTCCCGTCGGAAAAATTCAAAGGAACAGGTGTAATAATTGACCAAGATTCGCTGACGTTGGTTAGAAAACCCGTCATTTTTAACATCCGACACACACCTCTTCCAGAGAGCTTCCCGACTCCTTCCTGCGTCTCTACCGCGGGTAGAACTTTTCTACGCGACTGATTCCCGCTCGGGAATCACTCTAATCTTTTATTCTAGTCTACTTTATTTTCTGACTCTCGCGATAGAGAGGCTTTCCTTTTCGCCTCCGCGTCCTTCTCTATCGCCCGCTTTCTCTCTCCCTGTCTCTACAGCTGTTCTTCCTTCGACACGTCTCTCTGTCTCCCACTCTACTGCTGTCCTTCTTTCTTACACGAGCTCGGTCGGGGACGGCCGAAGGGAACATAGCCGGTGTTGCCTGCTAATATCTGTGATATTTTAGCCGTGATTTTTGTTGCTTGTCTGGTTGTTTATCTATTTATTTATTCATGTTGACGCTTTGTTTATTTATGCAGTTTTATTTATACATTTCTATTTATACATTTTTATTTATACATTTTTATTTATAGATCTCTATTTATACAGTTTTATATATACATTTTTATTTATTCACTTTCATTTATACATTTCTATTTATACATCTCTATTTATACATTTTTATTTATTCACTTTTATTTATACATTTTTATTTATACATTTTTATATACATATCCCTATTTATACACTTTTACTTTGACATTTTTAAACACTGACGTCGCATATTTATATTTTTTCACCACCAATCAGTATTCTAGCCGGGGAGCAACTCTAGTCACCTTTTTTTTTCTTTTTCTATTTTATTTATACACCTGTCCGTCTCTTATTTATTTTATTTATACATTGTTGCGTGTTGTATATTTATTTACTTGGGTACTGTCTTTTTACTACTTTTGACACGCGTGTAAGAGACAAGAGGCAACGCCGGCGCTTCAACCTGGCCTGGCGCTAACTGATATTACAGCGCCCATTCTATTGTATTTTCTTTGTTTTACTTATTTATTGACTTTATTACATTTTTTGTTCTGCGTTATTTATTCTATACATCTCGGCGACTGCCCGGATTCGCATTCGCTAGAACTATTGTTCTCCACTCTTATTACGTATTGCTATTTCTTTTTCGAACGCTTATATTTCGCGCCGCTGTGCTGCTGCACCTTCATATTCATACTCATCAGCCATTCATCCACTCATTTCATCCACTGCGCGCCCACGCACTCGGGAGACTTCCACCGTTGGTCCGGCGACATAACTACTTTAGTCATTTTTATATATTTTCTCTTTCTTTTTGCTTTTCACTTTTCTTTTCTCCTTCTTTTCTTTTTCCGTTCTAAATGACTTCGCCGGTTCCAACGATGGAAGTTGCCGTCGAACTACCGGCCACGGACGGCTTAACGTGTCCCGAGTGCTTTAGCAAAAAGTCGTCGAAAAGCAACTCGTTTCGGTACAGGGGGTACGTGGAGTTCGCCCAGCACGTAAAACGGACTCACGTGGGGTGGACGTTAAAACCTACCTGTCGGTACTGCGGCCACGTGGGAAAGGGTAAATACCCTATAAAGGACGTTAACGCCCACGTGGCCAAATTCCACCCCGCGACCGCGAGTGCTGGGACTGCTCCGCGTGCGCCCTGTACTGAAAGGGCGCGCAGATCTGGCAGCGGCGCAAGCGGCGGAGGCGACCCCCTACAGAACCACCCTTCAGGATCGGGGGCTGCGACGGTCTCCCCCGCGCTGCGCACGACAACCCCTCCCGTGCGCCGAATAACCACCCCCCCAATCCCCCGCAAAACTACCCCCCCCCCCCGCACCCCGGAAATTGACCCCCAACGCGACCACGACGGCAGTGGCCAAGAGATCGTCGACGGAGAGGGCCTCCGTCGCGCCAAGACCACCCCCGCCTACCACCAAGACCACGAGGGTCACCGCCGCTGTCGCCCCTAGTACCCTTCGCTCGAAGGGAGCTGCTGCTGCACCAGCAACAGTCCGTCCACCACCTGGCACCACCACCACCAAGGCGATTGGGGCTGCCACCACCACCGCCCGCTGCTGCTCTCCCCCTACCACCTACGCGGAGGCTGCAGCAAGGAATCAGGGGCCCTCCACCACCATCTCGAGGGGGAGTGCATCGACGTCCGGCCATAATTCCACCAGGGGAAGCTTGGAGACGCAGCCCGCGAAGAAAAGGTCACTGGGCACTCCACCGAGCCCAGTGACCCGAAGACTGACGAGGTCCTCCAGTCTGCCCCCGAGGTCCACAGTGGTCCCAGGGCCCCCCACCACCTCCTCCACCACCATCAAGAGGGGGGTGGGGCAACCGAAGAAGGAAACGGCACCGCTGGCGGGCCATGGGACCATCACCACGTCCAGCAAGAGGGGGCCGGGTCGGCCTAGGAAGACCCCGACCCCCGTGGAGCCCGCGGGGGCACCGACTCACCCTCCCGGACCTTCAACATCGGCCAGCTCCATCGGGCAAGTCCGGGAGGAGAGGACCTCCACACAAAGGGCGGCCTCGACTTCCCCAAATTGGCCGGCGACTCCCCCGGCACGGACGAGCTGCGCTGTCCTGACCCCCCCGGCTGTCGTGACGTCATCGACCGGGGCCACTTTAACCACGAGCACTGTCACGACGACGTCTCGTGGTGGCCCCGTCATGACGTCATGTATCTACACGGGGCCCACGGTCAGAGTCGTCACGGCGCAGCCTCTCGTCTTCCGGCCTCTGGTTCCCATTGAGGAGGAGGGGGGCCTGGAGGCCCCCCAAAATGCCATCACCCCCACCAGGACGGAGGAGCCATGGGAGGCGGCCCCAAAGAGGAAGAGGACGAGACGACGGATCGCCTCGGGCAGCGGTTCCTCGGAGAGCGAGGAGGAGGGGGGTGACAGCGGCAAGAGTTTTCGAAGGACGCCGGGGCGAGGGAGGAGGGAGTCTTCAGGGCCACCGACACCGACACCGACACCGGCGCCTTCGTCACCACCGCTGCCACTGCCGTCCCCAAGAAGTCCACCCGCCCCTACCCCCACCCACGCCCTCAACAATAGGTCGCGTTCACCGTCGCAGCCGCTACCTGAGCCCCATATTACCGCGGCGGGCGATCGCCGGGGGTGCCCGCTGGCGGCCGCGGTCGTTGCGTCGGCGGGAGCCCGGGTTTCTGCTCCTCGGGCGCGTTCTCGACGTGGACAGCCCCGGGGCTGTCCAAATCCCCGTACCACTCCCTACCCCCATAATGGTCGTGGACACGAACCTGCCCTCTCTCCCCCCGCGACATCTAACCCTCCCTGGCGTCCTGGGCGCGATGCGAGACGGGCCGATGCGGAATTACGCAAGGCCCTTATCTCACGCGCCGAGGGTGTCGAGACGATCGAGACTTTGGAGGGGTTGGCCGAAGACCTGACCACCTACCTCCAGTCCCGATCGGCTAAGGGGAGGGTGGGGCAACCGCCCCGCAACCGCCAGCATGGTCGTCCTAGGGCCCCCGAAGCGCAGGGCCCGGAGGACCATGTGAAGAAAGCCACGAGGCTGCAGCGCCTGTACAGGGAGAATCGTCGCCGAGCGATGGAGGAGGTGCTGACGGGTCCTTCTCCTCACTGCCAAGTCAGTGCGGGGGAGGTCGGCCAGTATTTCCAGAAAATGTACTCGGCGACGGCCCCCCCTGTGGGCGAGCCCTATGTGTGGCCGGAGTGGCCTACGGACGAAGAGGGTGAGCTACGGGATGCACTGGTGAGGCCTTTCTTGGAGTCGGAGGTGGAGGCCCGTCTGAAACGGACGCATAAAAGTGCGCCCGGTCCGGACGGGGTCACCTACGATGAGCTCGGGAAGGCTGATCCAGGGTGCTCCGTGCTTGCCTCGGTGTTTAACGCCTGCCTTCGGACGGAGGCCATTCCGAAGTCGTGGAAGTCCTCCATAACGGTACTTACGTACAAGAAGGGGGACCGAAGCGATCTTTCTAATTGGCGTCCGCTCGCGCTCGGCGATACGGTTGCCAAGCTGTTCGCCGCGGTGCTCGCGGACAGGTTGATGGATTTCGCGGTTAAGGGAAAACGGCTGAGTCACCCTCAGAAGGGCTTCCTGAGGCATGAGGGGTGCCACGAGCACAACTTCATGCTTCAGGAAATCCTGGAGGACAGCCGGTGAGAGGGTCGACAAGCCGTGGTGGCGTGGCTGGATCTAACCAACGCGTTCGGTTCGATTCCCCACGCCACCCTGTTCGATGCCTTTGAGGGTGTCAAACTACCCCTCAACATCCAGAAGATCATGCTCTCCATGAACACTGGATGCACGACCAAGGTCCGTACCTCCCAGGGCTTTACCGAAAACATCCCCATGCTGGCTGGGGTCAAGCAGGGTTGTCCGTGTAGTCCGATGACCTTCAACCTGGCGATCGAGCGAGTGATTCGATCCGTCGAGTCACTACCGATAGGCTATAGGTTGGGGGAGGACTTGCACCGTGCGTTTGCCTACGCAGACGACATTGGTCTTGTGGCGGCCTCACCAGCGGAGATGCAGTCCCTCCTCGACGGGATCCAGAGGGCGGCGGCTGCGGCGGGGTTGAAATTCAACCCCAAGAAGTGCGCTACCGTTCACCTTCGGGGGAAGGGTAGCGCACAGAAATCGCAGCCAACCGTCTTCGTGCTCGACGGTGAGGAGCTGAAAGCCTTGGGAGAGGGTGAGGCTTACGAGTACCTGGGAATCCCGGTTGGTTCCCGGGTAAGCCAAACCCCTACCGCCACCATCATCCGGATGATGGAAGATGCGAATGCCATCGACTCATCGCTCCTCGCCCCGTGGCAGAAGATGGACGCCCTTAGGGTGTTCATCCTGCCGCGGCTGGACCACATCTTGAGGAGCGGTGCAGTCGAAAAAACTCCACTCAAGGCGTTTGACAAATTAGTCAAGCGCCTGGTCAAGGGCTGGATGAATCTCCCCCAGCGAGCCAGTGCGGAGGTAGTTTACCTCCCCACTTGGCGGGGTGGAGCCGGGCTCATCCCGATGGCGGACCTGGCCGACGTGCTCACGATCGCGCATGCCTTCAGGCTACTATCCTGTAAGGACGGCGCGATCGCTGAGCGGGCCAGGACCTCGCTGAGGAATGCAGTCCGGAGACGTACATCCGTCCAGCCAACGCAGGAGCAGGTCGCCGCATTCCTCTCGGGTTCGCTCGAGGGACCCTTTGCGTGCGACCTCCAGGGTGACCCTGGCCTGTGGACCCGGGTGCGTGTGGCTTCGCGTCGCCAGGTCAAACGCCTACACCTGGCATGGCGGTACGACCCCCTGACTAAGGAGATTCTTTTGGAATGCCGAGGCTCAGAGGGTCGACGGACCATAATCCCCCCGGGCGCAAGTTCTCAGGTGATTCGTCGCTTGAGAATTGCGGTACAAGGTTACTTGTGCTCTCTCCTGGCAAAACCGGATCAAGGGAAGGTTTTCCAGGTGTCGTCGCGGTCGGGAGTCAGCAATGCCTTCCTCCGCGATGGCAGGTACGCCCGGTTCGCCGAGTGGCGCTTCATTCATCGCGCGCGCCTCGATGTCCTGCCCCTTAACGGGGCGCGACGCTGGGGCTCGGGCGACAAGCGCTGCAGGCGGTGCGGTTACCCGAGTGAGACCCTACCTCACGTAATCTGTCACTGTCTGTCGCACTCGGCCGCTCTGCAGCTTCGTCACGACGCGGTCATGGCGCGGGTGGCGAAAGCATGCAGAGCGAAGGGAGCCATCCGTATAAACCAAAGGGTGGAGGGAGTCAACGGCGATCTAGCGGCTCTCAGACCGGACATTGTTGTCCGGGATGAGGCAGCGAAACGCGTCCACATCATCGATGTCACCGTCGCGTTTGAGAACCAGCGCAAGGCCATGGAGGATGCTCGACGATCGAAGATCGTCAAGTATACCCCGCTTGCAGCTGCATTGCACGCGTCGGGGTATTCGGTGGATGTGGATGCGATCGTCGTGGGCGCCCTTGGTACATGGGACCAGGGCAATGAGCCGGTCCTGAAGCGACTCGGTGTCTCGCCGCACTACGCGTCGTTGATGCGCCGGCTCATTGTCACAGACACCATAAGATGGTCCCGGGACATATATGTCGAGCACGTGTCGGGGGTGCGGCAATACCGGGCCCCGCTCGGCGCTCCTGCCGCTGTGCCGCGGGTGGGCTCCCCTGCCGATTGCCCCTTGCCTGGGCTACTCCCCGATCAATCTTCAACATGAGCTTCACTCCATAGGATCGGGAGTAAGGGTGGCACCTGCAGAAAAAAGGGGGCGCCTCACACGACGCTATTTTTTAATTAGCCCCACCTTCCCCCTACCTCACCTTTACTGTCCCTCCTTTCCTCCTATATTCTTTCGCCGAAACCCTCTTTCTCCTTCCTTCTCCTCCTCTCTTTATTCATCCTCCGTCTTTTCTTCTCTCTTCTTCTGTCGCTGCTCCCTTTACGCGTCTCTTCTTTCCTTCTTCCCTCCTTGTCTCATTGTCTGTGACCCTCCTCCTTCCCTTCTCTCTGCCTCTGTCATCTGTCTTCTTCTCTCCTCCTCTTTCTCCTTTCGTGCCCTACAATGCAAAAAGCTGCTTAGTGCGGCTAGTTTAAGAGTGGAGAATCGCCAGGGCAGTTTCGCCGAGATTGACGCCAATTTTATATTGCGAGTCCCAAAAGTTGGGAAAAACCATATTTTGTTTAAGCACCATCTGACAAGCCGTATATGTACCAGGTGCTTAAAACATTGTTTGAATAAACGCACATTAGTAGTAAGACAAGGGGGATTCTAATTCAAATTTGAGTTTCAAGGTCATGATCATGACCTTGAAACTCAAATTTGAAAATTTGTTTTTTTGTCGGCGGGCTGGCGGCGAATGACGTCATAGAGATGGCGGAGTGGTGGGGGGTATCATCGAGGAGGAGGAGGAACCGCGGGGTGACGGTGCGGGGGTATCATCGAGGAGGAGGAGAAGGAACCGCGGGGTGACGGTGCGCTACTCTGGAGCGTGGTGGTACAGACTGTCGGTAAGGAAGGTGTTACTCTGTAGCGTGGTACAACAGACTGTCGGTAAGGAAGGAAATATTAATTTTATGATATTAATATAAATGAAAAAACTTCTCGGGGCGACGGGGCTCGAACCCAAGACCTCCGCGGTACGAGTCAGCCGCCTAACCAACTCCCCCAAACGCCGTCTCTGACATTAGTCTTTTCCGAATGGTACATATAGCGAAACCAACGGAGCGTCACATATGTGACACACACACACACACACACACACACACACACACACACACACACAACGTCGACGTATAATAATTTATTTTTATGAGAAATTTTATCAGAAATTGTTTCGAACGATGTCGGGAAAGATCGGCGTTTCTCGACACCGCGTCTTCGAGGGAAAGAGATGGAGCATTACTTTAAAGTCAAAATTCTAGGAGGGAAAGAGACACCACTACATAGGGGATAGAATCGCATGCATTCTAAAGCTAACAGTATTTCAAAGCGTTCCGATTTAACGTCGCTGCGTATCGCGCGATCTCGCGTAATTCGACTCCTCTGAAGCAGCCGTGCAGGGTGATGTCACTTGGCGGCGCGAAGAATGAAATGTAACACAGAAACGCGGAATCTTAAAATTAGATGGCGGGGAGGCTGATGGGTGAATGCAATGGAGAAATAATATAGGTTTAAGATATATATTGTTACAAATCATAAAAGAATATAATTTAATATTTTTTACTACGAGCATCATGCACAATATGATTGATTGCACATGCTAACAATTCACAATCAATCAATGAATGCTGTTCGAAGTGTTCGCTTTCAGAAATTAATTTTACATAATCTGTTGGCGCGGTAGCGCTACGTAGAACGTCTACGAAAGTGGCATATTTACTGCTTACAGAGTACATATTTTCAGTTAGCCACGTATACATATGTTCAATGCAATGATTGTACGCGAATAATTTACACATCGTGGCTTCAGTCATATATATGACAACGCGATTATCGGTGATTTTAATAAGTTGATCATCATGCATACGCGTGAACTCTAGTCGTAAATGATCAATTATAATGTGAGTTTGGGGCGATGTTGCGTTGCTGCGTAATCGTTGGAGTATGTCCACCTCGTTTTGTAGCAGGAGCTTCCACGTAGACATTGAAAAGCTTAACTCGCTGCCTTTATTGTCGGCTATGGCGATCTCAACGTGACACAAATCCATACCAATGCGAATTCCTATAGTTAGACGTTTATAAGCTGTTGCAGTCAGTGGATAATCACGCCCCAGGATCCGTACGATTGATGATTTCGATGTTTTCATCGTTTTTAGCGATACGGATCCAGAACTGTAAGAAACAAGTACATGAAATTAATACTTCGGTCGTTTGCGTTTACAGTGAATGAAGTAAATGAAAAGTGTATAGTAACGTGTACATACCTCATATTGGATTGTTGATGATGATGTAGTTGTTGCTGCTGTTGTTCACATTTATTTGGAAACCCACCATCGTTGCCGGCTGCGCAGGATGAATCGTTTAAGCTGTGTTTGTACATTTTGATGTACCGTCTGTTCCGTCAAAGTCACTGAGGCTACTGAGCGATTGATGGAATAGCGTCCAAGAGCTCGGCTTAAATAGAGGTGCAATTGCCTCCCCCACCACAGCATTTTATTTTAAAGCTACCAATTTTTCCATAATGTTTTCCAATCTTAACATCGCAGCATATCGCGCGATTGTATGTAATTTGAGCCCCACCTTCAAGGATAAAAGTCTCGACACGTGTTGAATGTAATATAATATCTGTGAAAGCGTCGAATCTTAGAATTATGCGGCGTCAGCAGAAACTGTGTCGGATGATTTTGCGCGCTAATTCGTCATACGCGCGAATCATAGAAATAATTATGCTGTATCGGTAGAAACCGCACAGAACCATGCTGGGACGGATCGTCGTTTTTGTATGCGGTGCATTCGAGGGATGGGGTACGCCAAAAGAGTTAGGCAGAGATACCAAACCATGGTATCAGTCTTAAAAAGCGCACTCTAAACTGCACAAAGCCTCAAATCGTTGCAACCTGTTGCGAGGAAAAGACATATTTCATTTACAACCATGGGAGAATTCGCGCAAGTAGAACGCCAATTGTTGGATCAATCTGCGCGATTGATTTCACAGGAAGAATACCTCGCGTGGGAAGAACGGTGCAACGAGTGCATCGAATCGTTGGAAGAACACAGCCGAGTGAAACGCCCGCGATTATCGATCGGTGTTCAGCAATCGCTGGTTGCTCGAATCGCTCATCTCGAAGGACTAAAATATTCGTTGCGCGGACGTTTCGTGCATGAAGGTGCTGGACATTCGAGCACAGGACTTTTGTGGCGCCAAATAGACACTGCGTTCGATACCCGCGTATTAACTGGTGCAGTGTTAAATTCGAACTATATCCAGCCGCGCAACTTCCTCGAGGATGCGGGGACCATTGTGCTGGAGTATGTACGAGGCGCCTTGAGGAAACATCAGAACCTCAAAGTGAACACTGTGTTCAACGGCGAATTTGTGGCGGGTGACAAACATGCTTGCAAAAGTATCAATACCCGGAACTGCGAACTCTTCGGTACATGTGATCTACAGGAGTGGTACCAACGATGCGTCATCGAACCCACCCTGGCATCGTTGGAAGAGTTTCAGGAACGCGATAGTGGATGGGCATTGATGAGGATTCTCAACCTAACCGTCAACGTTAATAAGTACAATCCGCTGCGCGCAGGGTGCCACTTCAAGTTGCCACGGGAAATATTGATGAAGAAAGCGACAATTAGCGTGCGATCCGAGGATAAAGCCTGCTTCGCGCGGGCAGTGGTCGCAGCTCTCCATCCCGCCGAAAGAAACCCTCATCGACCAAGTTCATATCCACATTATACATTGGTGCTAAATCTCCAAGACATTGAGTTCCCAATGTCCCTAGAGCAGCTTGGGAAGTTTGAGCGGCAGAACGGCATCTCCGTCAACGTGTACACCTTCGGGATGGAGAAAGGATCGACGGTCTTTCCGCTGCGTCTCACCAGCCAAAAGAGGGATCGACACGACAATCTGCTCTACATGCCGAATCATGAGCACGGCGATGTAGGGCACTTTGTGCTGATCAAGGACTTATCCCGACTGGTGAGCATGCAGTTGAGCAGGCACAGAGAAAAAAAATTCATCTGCGATCGGTATGTACATAAACTTATGAAACGTTGAAAAATATCGTTGAAAAAAATTAAATAAAAAAATTTTTGATTTTTTGCAGATGCATGCACTACTTTGGATATGCCGAGAAGTTGGAGGCCCATTCGCTGGACTGCGGGCAAATGAATGATTGCGCCATCCTGTTGCCCAGCGTAGGAAACAATCTGCTCAAATTCAGCAACCACTGTATGAAGGAGCGGCTCCCCTTCGTGGTGTACGCCGATCTTGAGTGCATCATTGAAAAAACAGAGGACAATCACCGAATGGGTGAAATGGATAGTAAATTGCGCGCGTATCAACACCATAAAGTGCACAGCATTGCATATTATATGCATTGCTCGTACGATACATCACTGTCGACGTATCGATGTCGCCGCGACGCGGATTGTGTTTCATGGTTCGTCAACGAACTGGAAAATTTTGCAAACTTCGCCAAACCCATTCTGACCAACAATGTTCCCATGCTTGATTTAACTCCCGAACAATGGGCGACATTTCGCGATGCAACACACTGTCATATTTGCGAAGAACCATTCAAGGCTGAAGATGTACGAGTTCGCGATCATTGCCATCTATCCGGACGCTTTAGAGGCCCAGCACATTCGGAGTGCAATTTAAATTATAAAAATGCGTTTTACATCCCCATAGTTTTCCATAATTTATCCGGCTAGGATTCGCATTTCATTATCGAGGAAATAGCTACCGCTTTCGAAGGCAGCATTGACGTATTACCCATAACGAAAGAAAAGTACATTTCATTCACAAAAAATGTTGAAGATACGGCTGACTCAGACTCGCGAAAATGTATTAAATTGCGATTCATCGATTCATACAAATTTCTCAATACCAGTCTCAACAAATTAGCATCTTTTCTTAGCGCGGATAAATTAAAAATTTTACGATCCGAATTTGAAACATTATCCATCGAAGATTTCAATTTATTGACGCGAAAGGGTGTATTTCCATACGAATACCTTGATTGCGCGAACAAGCTGCAGGATCCATGCTTACCACCGCGCGAGTCATTCTACAGTTCGTTAACGGGTGAGACTGTATCCAAGAGCGATTACGCGCACGCCGAGATTGTCTGGCAGCGTTTCAGGATTAGAACTTTGGGCGAATACAGCGACTTGTATTTGAAAACAGATGTCTTGTTATTGGCAGATATTTTTGAAAATTTTCGCGAAAGTTGTATCAAGAGTTACGGATTAGATTCAGCGCATTATTATACTTTACCTGGCTTTACGTGGGATGCCATGCTAAAACATACCAAAATTACATTCGAATTGCTCACAGACATTGATATGGTCATGTTTATCGAACGCGGTATACGTGGCGGTTTAAGCCAATGTTCCGGAAGATACGCACACGCCAATAACAAGTACATGTCATCTTACAACCCATCGGAACAGTCATCGTACTTGATGTACTTTGACGTGAACAACTTGTACGGATGGGCAATGTGTCAGCCACTACCATACGCCAAATTTCAATGGGTCGAAGATGTCGCAAATTTTGACGTGTCTTCGATCGCTGTCGATTCGCCCACGGGATACATTCTCGAGGCAGATCTGGAATATCCGCAACGTCTGCACGACGCTCACGCCGATCTACCGTTCTGCCCGACGCGTGCCAAACCACCTGGCAGCAGACAGGACAAGTTACTCGCGACGGTATACGATAAGCAGCGTTACGTTATCCATTATCGCAACCTGCAGCAGTGCACGAGTCACGGTCTTCGTATTACAAAGATACACCGCGCGCTTCAATTCGCTCAATCTCCCTGGCTCCGCGATTACATCGAACTCAATACACGGTTTAGAACATGCGCGACAAACGACTTTGAAAAAAATTTGTACAAATTGATGAACAACGCAGTATTCGGTAAAACTATGGAAAATGTGCGAAATCAGGTGGACGTAAAACTTTTAACACATTGGGAAGGGCGATATGGTGCGGAGGCAATGATCGCGAAACCGAATTTCCACAGCAGAAGTGTTTTTTCGGAAAATTTAATAGCTGTTGAATTGCGAAAACTCGAGGTGAAATTCAACAAACCGATATATGTGGGTATGTGCATTCTAGACATATCAAAAATTTGTTTGTACGAATTTCATCACGAGTACATGTCTCCACTATATGGTCAAAAATGTAAAATTCTATACACAGACACTGATAGCTTCATCTATCACATTCGATGCGATGATATCTACGAGTCCGTGAAACGCAATATCGATAGATTCGACACAAGCGATTATCCTACTGACAATACATATAATATGCCGCGCTTAAATAAGAAGGTTCCGGGGCTGATGAAGGACGAAAATAATGGGATGATAATGACCGAATTCGTAGGTCTTAGAGCGAAAATGTATGCACTTCGCGTAGACGGTAAAAAAGATACGAAAAAAGCGAAAGGCGTCAAGACCAACGTCATAGCCAGAACGATAACTTTCGACGACTACGCGCAGTGTTTGCAAAAGGAGATCGAAATGGTTCGCAGACAATCATGCATACGGTCTAAATTGCATAAAGTGTACACCATTTCAGAATCCAAAATCGCTCTAAATCCATACGACGACAAGCGGTATATCGTACCCGATTCGACCGACACTCTGCCCTGGGGACATTATAAAATTCCGTTGTAAAATTCCATTATAAAAATATTATAAAAAAGAAATTTGAACTTGATGAAACTACACATCATGTTGAGACGAAGTTTTCAAATTTGCGAGCGTGTTATAGCGGTGCGATGTCGTCGAGGAAACTTTAGACTCGTGCTGCGCTGTTAAAGCTATACGTGATAGTGAATATTTCGATAATAAATCTCTTGTTGATTGCGAACTGCTGGCATTTGCCTTTGAATGATATTTTCGACGGCGCTGGCAGCAAAATGTTAAATAAATTGTTCACATATGTATAACATTGTATTTATTGAACCATGTATTATTATTATTATTATTATTTTACAATACATTATGTTTATTTATCCAAGAATTGTGTTATTTATCAAACCCCAACCACTTGACGTATACCTTATCCCGCTTTCTACGCAGCACTTTTTCCACTAGATACACATCAGGATCGGTGACGCGTTGCAGCTCGTGTTCATAGAATCCTCCGGCAACGGGTTTTCCACAGGAATCGACGAGCAGATACGTCGCGGGATTAGTTGTCTGTACTTTGGCTATCTCGAACACCTCCGTTGTCCAATTCGGCGTATAGCCTTTATCGAAGATGGTTTTAAATTTGCTCACGCGCACAAACTCGCCCAACTCGAATCTCGCTGGAGCAGCGATCTTTAGGTTGCTGTATACTGTGGCTAGCAGCTTGTCGGCGATCGCAGGGGTAACATCGCAAGGACGCATTCCGATGGTTCTATGTTTTCGCGCGTTATACTCTGCAAGTAGACGCAGTAGCGAATCGATCCATCTATAGGTTCCATTGAGCGTAAACAGTTTCCACGTATTGTTCTTCAAAGTTCGATTGAAACGTTCTACGACGGAGGCCTTCATCACCGAATACGTTGAATAATGATTAATGTCATGCTTCTTCAAGAGTTTCTGTACATCGGTGTTGTAAAATTCTTTTCCTTGATCGGTTTGCAAATTTTTCGGATATCGATCTCTAAATATTTTTGCAAACGCTTTAGTCACCTCAGCGCCACTTTTAGTCTTGAGCGGCAACGCCCATGCATACTTGCTCAACACATCGATGACGGTGAGTATGTAGTGGTGACCCTGGTTGAATCGCGAGTATGGACGCATTTCTACAATGTCAGCTTGCCACAGATCGTCGTATCCACGCACTATGACGCGCCTCCGAGGAAAATGTCTTCGAGCTGGAGCGTGCAATTCCTCCACAAGTTGTAGCTTCTTGTGGCCATAGTTTTCTTCACTCATGGATTTCGATAATGGCTGCATGTTTGATCGCAGATGTATCTTTGCCACGAATGATGCGATAATTATCGTGTACGTGCATTATGTGCTCTCCACCGCCCCAAGGAAATTCTGGACAAGTTCAACCGTCTCGCATGATTCTCCTTCGCATTGTTGCTGCGGGATAGGATTCAATGCTTGCGATATCTTTTGAACGCTGTTTTGCAACGTCAGCATATCTCTCTGAAACGCGACCAGCTTCATCTCTAATTCTTCCTGCTGCTCTCTCAAAAGTTTAATGCTCTTTTTCACATATAGTTTATTAACGGCATCTGTGTCAGCCACCGGCTGAGCTACGCGTCGTATCTTGCGCGATTTTGCATCAAAGTCGGCACCGGTCACGCAAAGAGCGTTATCACGCATATAATTTCGAAGCATGCCGCTCCATTTGTAATAGTCCATTGTAGCTGCTCCACTCTTCTCGAGCGATACCCCAAATTTGTTGATCGGCATCTCGACGCATACAGTGCACATCATCGGCGTGCGGTTTAATTTATAATGAGGCCTGCCTCGCGGAGTTCCTCGATAATCGATAGAATTTCGTTGTCGTGCGAGTTGTTACCCGCCTGACGCGACGCTTCCAGCAAACGCAATCGATCCACCAGCTCGTTGGGATCATCCCAGTGCACATAATCGATCTTGTTATTGTTTACCACCATGACTCGCGATGTCCTTAGACCTTTCCCCGCTTTACTGGTCAATACACGGGGTAGTAGTGGCGCAATTACATGTTTGTACTTGTATCCCTTGTTACCCAATATGGGGTTTTGTGCGTTATGACCACGTCTGTGAGCATTCGTCATCAGCAGTATACTTTTGTATTTTTGTTTATCAGCATCTGTGTATATAGCATCATCGGGAATTCTCTTGAAAATCAGTTCATACAAACCAGGCGTTCCTCCATATCTTACACCGTCTATGATTATATTATCATCCTTGTCCATATCGAAAACCTTATCCCCCAGCATCATTCCACCACCACCAAAGTATACACCGTACACATAATCTATGGTCGTATCCCTATCTCCACTTAGGATTGCGCTCATGTATTTTTGTCCCAACGGACCGAAATGGTTGCGAAACGTTTCTTGCCCCTCGGATGTTTGGAGTTGCTCTCTAATAGATGCTGCAAGCGACTCATCGGTAGAAGTTTCATACACGTCTTCGTCATCATTGGTTGTGAGCGACTGTACATCGGGAAATGTATTTATTGACGCAGGAGGAACCGTGGAATCGTCTGATGCGACATTCAACCGTTTCCGCTTCGACTGAACTGGTGTGGAGGTTACGAGCGAATTTTCCAATGACATGTATGACTGTTTACTATTTCTTTTACGCGATGCGTTCCATGTCGGCCGGATTTTTGTTTTAGGCGTTAATGTTTCAATACTGATACCCGTCGCAGGTGATATGTCAGCTTCTGTCTCAGCAGTATTTTCCACAATATGTTTTAAGGGCTCGGTAATAGGTTTAAAGTATTTTTCCAGTGCGATATCTTCATCCATCTTGTCAGTCTTCAAAGACTGATGTTTCCTGCGAATGGATTCGCTGGTTTTTGCAATTTCCATCGCTATTCTCTCGCGATCCTTAATCTCCTGACTACTAATCATCATTGTATCGCAGACGTTGCTTTCCCACCGATGTGTTGACGACGATTGAGCATCTCACGGTAGCGCAAACTCGTTAAATCCCTTTCTATAACGCCCATTGGACATCGCGCTATCTTTATCTATCACCATGAAACCATACTCCCGCTGCCAACAATTACGACACAAAGCGCAGAAATCCTCGTAAGACATATCAGTGTTTACATGATCGTTGTACACATGTTTCAAGTTGGTACCATCCTGCTTAAACAGTATCAACAGATTCGCATTGTCGCGTATAAGATGTTTGGGAATCTTTGCATACGTCTGACAGAGATAGAAGCAGTCGACGTTCGAGTGGCGTCCCATTGCAAAGTATTCCCTTATCGTATCTTGCTTGTCGCATGCCACGTCATCAAAGATAAAAATGGAATTCGGAAGCGATTCGCTCGGTGGGATGACGTCATTATTATTTGAAAATGTAAAGTAGCCAATTTCATCTATCGCAGTCAATAAATTCTCCAAATACTTATATTTTGGCTGTTGCAACGACTTGGAATACACGTACAGGTTCTCGAAGCACACGCCGTGAGGACTTTCCAACAAGCTGACCAGCACGTTGGTCTTTCCACAATTTGATGGACCACGAATGAGGCAGCGTATAGTGTTTGGTAGCATGCTACCGTGTCTGCGTCTCGTTTTCGGAGACATCATTTGCGATTTATCATCAAAATTAGTCACGCGTATCGCCACAGGTTGTCGCACGAATCGCATCCTCTCCGTGAACTGCGAAAAATGATTTTGATACGTCGAAGCTGCGGTGCGCTCTATTTATAGGCTCGCGCCGAAGCAAAACAGCTCATTATTCAAAATGCTTCTGATCCTGTCGGATAATTGTGATATTCGAGACCAAACCGCTGAGCAGTTGAAATATATATCAAAAATTATTCTACTGCGAGAGTTTAGCAGACACATCGATCAGTTGTGGGACAGACTCCCCGAGCATATAAAAGTCGATTCTGAGGTTCAGCAGTATCGTCGATGCTTGGAACATTATAATCGCCCTTGGCAGCGAACGCATATCGACGGTCCAGCACCATTGATTAAAAACTGCAGCGAATGTCGTCGAAGAGAGTAAAGAAAGGTTGTGGTCTGTTAAATCGGGCGATAAACGCGTTACCTATCGAATTACATATTCCGGGATATCAGTTTTGTGGTCCAGGAACTCATCTGGCAAAACGATTGGCTAGAGGCGATCGAGGCATCAATCCGTTGGACGCAGCGTGTCGCGAACACGATATTGCATATTCGCGTAGCAACGACCTCGGTGAAAGGCACACGGCAGATAAGGTTCTCGCTGACAAAGCGCGAAAACGCATCGTTGCGCGAGACTCGACTCTGGGTGAAAGAGGTGCTGCTACAGCTGTTTGGGCAGCTATGAAAGCTAAGACGAAAATCGGAATGGGGATGAAAACAAAACCCCGCAAAAGGACTGTAAGGAGAGCATCGCAAAAGTGGATACTTCCGGTGGCAAAACGAGGTGGCATATTACCACTTCTCCCGCTGCTAGGTGTTCTCGGATCATTAGCCGGTGGAGCAGCGGGGATCGCCAAGGCGGTAAACGATAATAAGGCGGCGCAACATCAGCTGCAGGAAATGCAGCGTCATAATCGCACCATGGAAGGTCGCGGACTTTATCTCGCACCATACAAGCGCGGACAGGGAATATCGAAACAAAAAAAAAAAACGCCGAAAAGACAATAAAAATGCCCGAGGGCGTAACTACAGATGCGCAATTGGGGGAGTTGGCAAAACGTATGCGTATTCCATTTTTTAGAGGTGTTTTTATGCGCAATGCACTACCTGTTGGAGGAGTACGCCGAAACGAGAGCGGTATCGTGAATTTGGATAATGTCGAGGGACCGGGGACTCATTGGGTGGCGTATGCGAAGAGGGGGCGTCGAGCTGTATACTTCGACAGCTTTGGCAATCTTCGACCGCCTAAGGAATTGGTACAATATCTGGATAAAGATGTCGTGAAAATCGAATACAATCACGCGCCTTATCAGGAGTACAATCAGAGCAATTGTGGTCAACTATGTCTACGCTTTCTACAAACGATTGGTTGCAAATTTAAGGATTGACTTCTCACCACTTTGATTCAGTACGAGTCCAGTCGTACAGCTTGGAATATGTCGTTAACATTCACTCTAACCGGCAAGAGTAGCACCCTCGCGGTGAGCTACTTTCCACCCATAGATTTGAGCGACGATGATTACGAGCTTGGTCTAACAACCCTTGAAACTTACCATGCAATACCCAACATCGACTCCAGCAACGATAAATTCTACTTCACCACAAACTATGAGACCAATAGCAGCGTCGGCACCAGCCTTGAATACATTACGATTCCCCACGGTTCATACGAATTAGACGCCATTGCCAAGTATTTGAAACAGCGATTACTCGAGCGATATCCTCAAAAACTCGATGGCACCAATGCCAACGATGGTAGCGACAGCGATGAGTATCCTATAGTGTTGCGTCCCAACAACAACACCATGAAAAGTGAGCTGTACTGCTCGTTCATTGTAGACTTTACGAAGCCCAATAACATTGGATCGTTACTGGGATTCTCGACGAATCGCGTATTAGAACCGGAACAGTGGCACGAATCGGACGATCCGATTAATATCATGAATGTGAACATTATTCGCGTAGAATGTAGCGTGACCGCTGGCGCGTACAGCAATGGGAAGCGCGTACATACCATACATGAATTTTCTCCCAGAGTACCGCCGGGATATAAGATATCGGAAACGCCCGCGCAGATCATTTACCTTCCAATCACCGCACAGGTCATTTCGGATCTAACGATACGTGTTGTGGATCAAGACGGGCGGTTGCTTGATTTTCGAGGTGAAGAGATTACCATCAGACTGCACGTACGACGACGTCGATGATAATACATGTGGTGCAGTCGTATGAGATGCTTGTGTTGAACGACTCCAGAAACACGTTTCTTCCAAACGAAATTGTTTGCAGCAGCAACAACAACAACAACAACAACAACAACAACAACTGCAACTGCAACAGCTCTGATTACGCTAAAAAGAAGAGGTTCAGTGCTGCGAACATTGCATTTTTGAAATCGCTGGGATTCATTGTACGCAATTAAGTTGAAAAATGACTGACATTCTAAGCATTAGCGCGAAGCCGACGTTTGATGATCGCATCGTCAAGCTTGAGACTCACACATACAACCCTTACGTCAACACGACGTTTGGATACAGCGATGAGATAAGAATACCTATACAGCAACAGGATTTATACACATTACCGTGTGAAAGTTTCCTCTACCTGGAGGGGAAATTGACGATAAATAAGCCGAATGATGTATCACCGGTGATGTTGGGAAATAATTGCATGGCATTCATATTTGATGAGATTCGATATGAACTGAATGGTGTGGAGATTGATCGCAACAGAAACGTTGGAATAACTAGCACACTTAAAAACTATGTATCGATGACATCTGATGAAGACAAAAATATGGAGAATGCGGGATGGGGCTTGAAACGGCACGATGAGCTAATAGTGAAAAATCATTTCAATTTTTGCATCCCGCTCAAATATTTGTTGGGATTTTGCGAGGACTACAAACGCATGGTTATTAATGCGCGTCACGAATTGATTTTAATACGATCGCGCAACGATAACAATTCTCTAATAGGATCGCCGACGTTGGAACCAGAAATTGAATTACTTAAAGTGCAATGGCGGATGCCTCACGTGACGCTGAACGACGTTAATAAGCTGTCGTTGCTACATGCTTTGGAAAGTGGACAAAACCTGAGCATTAGTTTTCGCTCGTGGGATCCGTACGAGTATCCTCTCTTACAGAGCACGACCAAGCATTCGTGGGCCGTGAAGGCAGCTGCACAGTTGGAGAAGCCGCGATACATTATCTTTGCTCTACAGACTGCTCGAAAGAATGTGATGACTGAAGATGTTACTCGATTTGACCACTGCAAATTGACCAATGTAAAACTTTTTCTCAACTCGGAATTTTACCCGTACGATGACATGAACTTGGACTTTGACAAGAATAGGCACGCCATCTTATTTAACATGTATACGCATTTTCGTAAATCGTATTACGGACATAGTTGCAACGAGGCATTATTCACCGTAGCCCAATTTTTGCAATTTGGCCCCCTCGTGGTGATTGATTGCTCGCGACAAAATGAGTCGATCAAGAATAGCACCGAGGACGTGCGCATAGAATTTGATTGTAAAGAAAACGTACCTGCAAATACTACGGCCTACTGTTTGATACAATCAGTAGGCCTACTGTTTGATACAATCAGTACTGTTGAATACAATCCGCTGACAAATGTGGTGCGCAAAATCAATTAAATTACTGCGCTACTTGCCCACCCTCTCCTGTACCAAATTCGTACAAAATTTCATCGTGAAAATCGAGATGCTTTACGAGAAAGACTGCATTCTCCAGTCTGTCTTGGAAGCGAACGGACCTCTAAATTGTACCGATAATGGTCGTACCAACATTCGTTGACCTGCAAGGGTTCATCGTCGATAGAAGATTTGTCGCGAAGGAAGTGGCTATCCTACGAAAGGGAACAATTCTCTCGCACTATATTTTTGGGAGTTCGAGGCCACAATATCTTCTTACAAAATCCGACAAATCGAGCATCCGGTGGTTGGTGGCAAAACATCATGGACTACGTTGGGAAGATGGAGACGTTCCGTACAGTACGGCTAAACAGCTAATTATGAAAGCTGTAGCCGATGCGATCGACGAGGAAGATGACACACCCCATGTCGTATACGTTAAAGGGCTGCAGAAACGCGATTGGCTCATGGATTTCCTCGATGAAAATACGAGAGCGGACGTGATCATCGAGACGCTAGACATTGACTACGAGGATATCAAATCCCTAAATAAGCTAAACGTAGTTAATACTCTGCGATGTGGCAGACACGCAAAGCACTGTGCCATGCAAAATGTATTTAAAATATTCAACTGGTGGTCTAAACGCCAGAGGGAAATACACAAATAAAATATAATCAATTTTTTATGCATAACTGTTTTTTCTTCACCCTCCTCAACCTCCAACCTTCTGCATGTACGCTAGATTAAGACGATAGTTGTAATTATGTACAAGTAGTAGTACGATTCATGATCAACGCGGTATGATAGACGTTCGATAGATGTTCAAGTGGTCTGATAGACGTTCGATAGATGTTCAAGTGGTCTGATAGACGTTCGATAGATGTTCGGAGTGGTACGATAGATGTTCAAAGTGGTATGATAGACGTTCGATACCCGTTCGATAGATGTTCAAAGTGGTACGATAGACGTTCAATACACGTTCAAAGTGGTTCGATACATGTTCGATAACCGTTCGATAGATGTTCAAAGTGGTACGTTATGTGTTCAAAGTGGTTCAATATACGGTTGATATGCGATCAAAGTGGTGCGATTCACGTTTGATACATGTTCAATACATATTCGATAGATGTTCAGAGTGGTATGATAGGTGTTCAAAACCGTTCAATACCCGTTCGATTCACGTTGAAAGTGGTGTGATCTAGTCGAATGATGTGCCCATAGAAGAAGGGAAAGAAGATGCGTGTGAATAAGGAGAGGACGGTCAGTGAAGAAGAAGATAAGTACATGGAGGAGGATGGTCAGCGAAAATGCAGGTGGCCTGTGATGAAGATGGTGAAGAACAAAGGCATCCTACTTTGCAAAGCTATGCATTTCTCGATTTCATCATAGGAGGGGGTTTTGACGTGCGAGAGCCAGGAGATGCATCGAGACCAGTTGCATTCAAATCGCGACGGTGTTCTGAACATATTGCGTTGCGACATTTTTTATAAAAATGGGATTATTAAGGATTGCTCCGGAGTGTGACCCTGAGGTATGTACTTAACAGTATTTTTTAACATTTATCGCGTTTAACCATTGATACCGAGTGAGATTAAAATCAGACGTTTGTATAAATATTATATCGCGGGTTTCTATGTTCCAGAACTCACCACCCTCGTCACCTCCCGGACCGCCATCGCCACCACCGTCACCCCCCGGACCGCCATCGCCACCACCGTCACCCCCGTCGCCGAGGGTGTGGTCCCCAGATTGGGGCTCTCCTCAGCCGTCGCCGTCACCACCACCTTCACCCCCGCTGCAAGTATGTAATACTTTGCATTTTTTTTTATTATTTTTTTTTATATATATATATTTAATATGTTTTGTATAAATATAATATCAATTTTTTGTGTGTTCTAGAATTTTTATTTCATGATGAATGCGCGGGTGGTGGGGGAGCCATCGGCGCAGGCTGAGGAGAATGCGGCGGGCCCCACGAGGGTGGCTAGGCTGCGGCAGCCCTGGCTGCCGTATCGGCGGGTGGGGCCGCCGATACGGCAGCGGCGATCGCCATCTCCGCCATCACCATCATCATCATCACCATCACCACCGCGGTCCCCACATTAGATATATTATTTTTTTTTTATATTTATATTTATATATTCTTTTTTTATATTTATATATTCTTTTATTTATATTATATTCTTTTTTTTATATTATATTCTTTTTTATATTCTTTTTTATATTTATATTTATATATTATATTCTTTTTTTTTATATTATATTCTTTTTTTACATTATATTCTTTTTTTATATTATATTCTTTTTATATTTATATATTCTTTTTTTATATTTATATTTATATTTATATATTCTTTTTTTATATTTATATATTCTTTTATTTATATTATATTCTTTTTTTTTATATTTATATATTCTTTTTTTATATTTATATATTCTTTTATTTATATTATATTCTTTTTTATTTGTAACAATATATATTTCTTAAACGTATATATTTTCTCAATTTTATTTACCCGTGTTCCTCCTCCCTCGGCCTATTTTTAAAGATTTGTTGACGCTGCATAATTCTTATATGTGTGAGCAATTTTATTTTACATAATTCCACTATTTTATTAGATCGAGTTAATAAATATAATAATTTCTATACATATGCAAAGAATTTTATTTTATTTTTATGCAATAATTCCGCTATTTATAAGAACGAGTTAATAAATACAATAATTTTTTATTTTACAATGGTATTCTAAAGACGCGGTGTCGAGAAACGCCGATCTTTCCCGACATCGTTCGAAACAATTTCTGATAAAATTTCTCATAAAAATAAATTATTATACGTCGACGTTGTGTGTGTGTGTGTGTGTGTGTGTGTGTGTGTGTGTGTGTGTGTGTGTGTGTGTGTGTGTGTGTGTGTGTGTGTGTCACATATGTGACGCTCCGTTGGTTTCGCTATATGTACCATTCGGAAAAGACTAATGTCAGAGACGGCGTTTGGGGGAGTTGGTTAGGCGGCTGACTCGTACCGCGGAGGTCTTGGATTCGAGCCCCGTCGCCCCGAGAAGTTTTTGCATTTATATTAATATCATAAAATTAATATTTCCTTCCTTACCGACAGTCTGTTGTACCACGCTACAGAGTAACACCTTCCTTACCGACAGTCTGTACCACCACGCTCCAGAGTAGCGCACCGTCACCCCGCGGTTCCTTCTCCTCCTCCTCGATGATACCCCCGCACCGTCACCCCGCGGTTCCTCCTCCTCCTCGATGATACCCCCCACCACTCCGCCATCTCTATGACGTCATCCGCCGCCAGCCCGCCGACAAAAAAACAAATTTTCAAATTTGAGTTTCAAGGTCATGATCATGACCTTGAAACTCAAATTTGAATTAGAATCCCCCTTGTCTTACTACTCACATTTATCTGTTCTTATCAGCTTAATATCTGATACACTCCCCATTGGGGAGTCAGAATATTAATCTGATTTTTGGAAACTGACGGAGCGTTGGTGCTTGCTCCACCTCCGTCGCGAGTCAGCCTGGCATTGCAGTGCCGCCAGGATTGGCTCAATTAGCCTATTAAAAAACATACATTCTGACTCCCCAGAACAGAGCCGTAAGCCCGGGAAGCGACCTTAGTCGTTGTGCGGAGGTTCCTCAGTCCGAGCGGTGAAAATTTCTAAGTCCCGCGAAAAGTGCCTCCGACCGCGTGCGCCGCTGCCAGGACTGGGATTGAAGCTCGACGAGCCCCGACAGTCACCGTCCGAGTAAGTCTTTTCCTTCTTCTATCTATCGCTTTCTCCCTCTAGGAGCGGTTCACTGGGTGACGTCACTCTCTCCGACGTCACGTAGGCGCACGGCACCTAGTAACCCCAGCTGATCGTCGCGGACGGGTGAGCCCGCTCCCCCGCCCCGCGCCTCAGGTGGCACCTACAAACCCGCGCTTCTTCTCGCGACCTTTCTCAAAACAATTACCGGTTTACCGTTGGTTGTTTTCTGAAAGGTTTAAATTGCACGCGTGGATTTTCGCCGTTTCGCGAGTAATATCGCGGTGCGGTGCACCACGGTGCATGCGAGGGGGGTTCCTTCCTGTTCTCGTCGGAAAAATTCAAAGGAAGAGGTGTAATAATTGACCAAGATTCGCTGACGTTGGTTAGAAAACCTGTCATTTTTAACATCCGACGCACACCTCTTCCAGAGAGTTTCCCGACTCCTTCCTGCTTCTCTACCGCGGGTAGAACTTTTCTGCACAACTGATTCCCGCTTGGGAATCAGGCCTGGTTTTTTTATTCTAGTCTATTTTATTCTCTGACTCTCGCGATAGAGAGGCTTTCCTTTTCGCCTCCGCGTCCTTCTCTATCGCCCGCTTTCTCTCTCTCTGTCTCTACAGTTGTTCTTCCTTCGACACGTCTCTCTGTCTCCCACTCTACTGCTGTCCTTCTTTCTTACACGAGCTCGGTCGGGGACGGCCGAAGGGAACTTAGCCGGTGTTGCCTGCTAATATCTGTGATATTTTAGCCGTGATTTTTGTTGCTTGTCTGGTTGTGTATTTATTTATTTATTCATGTTGACGCTTTGTTTATTTATGCAGTTTTATTTATACATTTCTATTTATACATTTTTATTTATTCACTTTTACTTATAGATTTCTATTTATGCAGTTTTATATATACATTTTTATTTTAACGTTTCTATTTATACACTTTTATTTATACAGTTTTATATATACATTTTTATTTATACACTTTTATTTATACATTTCTACTTATACATTTCTATTTATACATTTTTATTCATTCACTTGTATTTATACATTTTTATTTATACAGTTTTAAATATACATTTTTACTTTTACGTTTCTATTTATACATTTTTATATATACATTTTTATTTATACACTTTTACCTCTGCATTTTTAACCACTGACGTCACATATTTTATATTTTTACTATCAATCAGCATTTCAGCCGGGGAGCAACTCTAGTCACCTTTTTTCTTTTTCTATTTTATTTATACACCTGTTCGTCTCTTATTTATTTTATTTATACATTGTTGCGTGTCGTATATTTATTTACATGGGTACTGTCTTTTTATTACTCTTGACCCGCGTTTAAGAGACAAGAGGCAACACCGGTGCTCCAGCCTGGCCTGGTTTTACCTGATTTCACAGCGCCTACCCTATTCGATCTTATTGACTTTATTATATTTTTTTTGTCTTGCGTTATTTTATCCGATTTTTATTCTATACATCTCGGCGACTGCCCGGATTCACAATCGCTAGAAATATCGTTCTCCGCTCTTATTACGTATTGTTATTTCTTTCGAACGCTTATATTTCGCGCCGCTGTGCTGCTGCACCCTCATATTCATACTCATCAGCCATTCATCCGTTCATCTCATCCACTGCGCGCCCACGCACTCGGGAGACTTCCACCGTTGGTCCGGCGACATAACTACTCTAGTCATTTCTATATATTTTCTCTTTTTTTTTCTGCTTTTCAATTTTCTTTTCTCCCTCTTTTCTTTTTCCGTTTCAAATGACTTCGCCGGTTCCAACGATGGAAGTTGCCGTCGAACTACCGGCCACGGACGGCTTAACGTGTCCCGAGTGCTTTAGCAAAAAGTCGTCGAAAAGCAACTCGTTTCGGTACAGGGGGTACGTGGAGTTCGCCCAGCACGTAAAACGGATTCACGTGGGGTGGACGTTAAAACCTACCTGTCGGTACTGCGGCCACGTGGGAAAGGGTAAATACCCTATAAAGGACGTTAACGCCCACGTGGCCAAATTCCACCCCGCGACCGCGAGTGCTGGGACTGCTCCGCGTGCGCCCTGTACTGAAAGGGCGCGCAGATCTGGCAGCGGCGCAAGCGGCGGAGGCGACCCCCTACAGAACCACCCTTCAGGATCGGGGGCTGCGACGGTCTCCCCCGCGCTGCGCACGACAACCCCTCCCGTGCGCCGAACAATCACCCCCCCAGTCCCCCGCAAAACTACCCCCCCCCCGCGCACCCCGGAAATCTACCCCCAACGCGACCACGACGGCAGTGGCCAAGAGATCGTCGACGGAGAGGGCCTCCGTCGCGCCAAGACCACCCCCGCCTACCACCAAGACCACGAGGGTCACCGCCGCTGTCGCCCCTAGTACCCTTCGCTCGAAGGGAGCTGCTGCTGCACCAGCAACAGCCCGTCCACCACCTCGCACCACCACCACCAAGGCGATTGGGGCTGCCATCACCACCGCCCGCTGCTGCTCTCCCCCTACCACCTACGCGGAGGCTGCAGCAAGGAATCAGGGGCCCTCCACCACCATCTCGAGGGAGAGTTCATCGACGTCCGGCCATAATTCCACCAGGGGAAGTTTGGAGAAGCAGCCCGCGAAGAAAAGGTCAGTGGGCACTCCACCGAGCCCAGTGACCCGAAGACTGACGAGGTCCTCCAGTCTGCCCCCGAGGTCCACAGTGGTCCCAGGGCCCCCACCACCTCCTCCACCACCATCAAGAGGGGGGTGGGGCACCCGAAGAAGGAAACGGCATCGCTGGCGGGCCATGGGGCCATCACCACGTCCAGCAAGAGGGGGCCGGGTCGGCCTAGGAAGACCCCGACCCCCGTGGAGCCCGCGGGGGCACCGACTCACCCTCCCGGACCTTCAACATCGGCCAGCTCCATCGGGCATGTCCGGGAGGAGAGGACCTCCACACAAAGGGCGGCCTCGACTTCCCCAAATTGGCCGGCGACTCCCCCGCCACGGACGAGCTGCGCTGTCCTGACCCCCCCGGCTGTCGTGACGTCATCGACCGGGGCCACTTTAACCACGAGCACTGTCACGACGACGTCTCGTGGTGGCCCCGTCATGACGTCATGTATCTACACGGGGCCCACGGTCAGGGTCGTCACGGCGCAGCCTCTCGTCTTCCGGCCTCTGGTTCCCATTGAGGATGAGGGGGGCCTGGAGGTCCCCCAAAAGGCCATCACCCCCACCAGGACGGAGGATCCATGGGAGGCGGCCCCAAGAAGGAAGTGGACGAGACGACGGATCGCCTCGGGCAGCGGTTCCTCGGAGAGCGAGGAGGAGGGGGGTGACAGCGGCAAGAGTTTTCGAAGGACGCCGGGGCGAGGGAGGTTGGGGTCTTCAGGGCCACCGACACCGGCGCCTTTGCCACCACCGCTGCCACTGCCGTCCCCAAGAAGTCCACCCGCCCCTACCCCCACCCACGCCCTCAACAATAGGTCGCGTTCACCGTCACAGCCGCTACCTGAGCCCCATACTACCGCGGCGGGCGATCGCCGTGGGTGCCCGCTGGCGGCCGCGGTCGTTGCGTCGGCGGGAGCCAGGGTTTCTGCTCCTCGGGCGCGTTCTCGACGTGGACAGCCCCGGGGCTGTCCAAATCCCCGTACCACTCCCTACCCCCATAATGGTCGTGGACACGAACCTGCCCTCTCTCCCCCCGCGACATCTAACCCTCCCTGGCGTCCTGGGCGCGATGCGAGACGGGCCGATGCGGAATTACGCAAGGCCCTTATCTCACGCGCCGAGGGTGTCGAGACGATCGAGACTTTGGAGGGGTTGGCCGAAGACCTGACCACCTACCTCCGGTCCCGATCGGCTAAGGGGAGGGTGGGGCAACCGCCCCGCAACCGCCAGCATGGTCGTCCTAGGGCCCCCCAAGTGCAGGGCCCGGAGGACCATGTGAAGAAAGCCACGAGGCTGCAGCGCCTGTACAGGGGGAATCGTCGCCGAGCGATGGAGGAGGTGCTGACGGGTCCTTCTCCTCACTGCCAAGTCAGTGCGGGGGAGGTCGGCCAGTATTTCCAGAAAATATACTCGGCGACGGCCCCCCCTGTGGGCGAGCCCTATGTGTGGCCGGAGTGGCCTACGGACGAGGAGGGTGAGCTACGGGATGCACTGGTGAGGCCTTTCTTGGAGTCGGAGGTGGAGGCCCGTCTGAGACGGACGCATAAAAGTGCGCCCGGTCCGGACGGGGTCACCTACGATGAGCTCGGGAAGGCTGATCCAGGGTGCTCCGTGCTTGCCTCGGTGTTTAACGCCTGCCTTCGGACGGAGGCCATTCCGAAGTCGTGGAAGTCCTCCATAACGGTACTTACGTACAAGAAGGGGGACCGAAGCGACCTTTCTAATTGGCGTCCGCTCGCGCTCGGCGATACGGTTGCCAAGCTGTTCGCCGCGGTGCTCGCGGACAGGTTGATGGATTTCGCGGTTAAGGGAAAGCGGCTGAGTCACCCTCAGAAGGGCTTCCTGAGGCATGAGGGGTGCCATGAGCACAACTTCATGCTTCAGGAAGTCCTTGAGGACAGCCGGAGAGAGGGTCGACAAGCCGTGGTGGCGTGGCTGGATCTAACCAACGCGTTCGGTTCGATTCCCCACGCCACCTTGTTCGATGCCTTTGAGGGTGTCAAATTACCCCTCAACATCCAGAAGATCATGCTCTCCATGAACACTGGATGCACGACCAAGGTCCGTACCTCCCAGGGCTTTACTGAAAACATCCCCATGCTGGCTGGGGTCAAGCAGGGTTGTCCGTGTAGTCCGATGACCTTCAACCAGGCGATCGAGCGAGTGATTCGATCCGTCGAGTCACTACCGATAGGCTATAGGTTGGGGGAGGACTTGCACCGTGCGTTTGCCTACGCAGACGACATTGGTCTTGTGGCGGCCTCACCAGCGGAGATGCAGTCCCTCCTCGACGGGATCCAGAGGGCGGCGGCTGCGGCGGGGTTGAAATTCAACCCCAAGAAGTGCGCTACCGTTCACCTTCGGGGGAAGGGTAGCGCACAGAAATCGCAGCCAACCGTCTTCGTTCTCGACGGTGAGGAGCTGAAAGCCTTGGGAGAGGGTGAGGCTTACGAGTACCTGGGAATCCCGGTTGGTTCCCGGGTAAGCCAAACCCCTACCGCCACCATCATCCGGATGATGGAAGATGCGAATGCCATCGACTCATCGCTCCTCGCCCCGTGGTAGAAGATGGACGCCCTTAGGGTGTTCATCCTGCCGCGGCTGGATCACATCTTGAGGAGCGGTGCAGTCGGAAAAACTCCACTCAAGGCGTTTGACAAACTAGTCAAGCGCCTGGTCAAGGGCTGGATGAATCTCCCCCAGCGAGCCAGTGCGGAGGTAGTTTACCTCCCCACTTGGCGGGGTGGAGCCGGGCTCATCCCGATGGCGGACCTGGCCGACGTGCTCACGATCGCGCATGCCTTCAGGCTACTATCCTGTAAGGACGGCGGGATCGCTGAGCGGGCCAGGACCTCGCTGAGGAATGCAGTCCGGAGACGTACATCCGTCCAGCCCACGCAGGAGCAGGTCGCCGCATTCCTCTCGGGTTCGCTCGAGGGACCCTTTGCGTGCGACCTCCAGGGTGACCCTGGCCTGTGGACCCGGGTGCGTGTGGCTTCGTGTCGCCAGGTCAAACGCCTACACCTGGCATGGCGGTACGACCCCCTGACTAAGGAGATTCTTTTGGAATGCCGAGGTTCAGAGGGTCGACGGACCATAATCCCTCCGGGCGCAAGTTCTCAGGTGATTCGTCGCTTGAGAATTGCGGTACAAGAGAGCTACTTGTGCTCTCTCCTGGCAAAACCGGATCAAGGAAAGGTTTTCCAGGTGTCGTCGCGGTCGGGAGTCAGCAATGCCTTCCTCCGCGATGGCAGGTACGCCCGGTTCGCCGAGTGGCGCTTCATTCATCGCGCGCGCCTCGATGTCCTGCCCCTTAACGGGGCGCGTCGCTGGGGCGCGGGCGACAAGCGCTGCAGGCGGTGCGGTTACCCGAGTGAGACCCTACCTCACGTAATCTGTCACTGTCTGCTGCACTCGGCCGCTCTGCAGCTTCGTCACGACGCGGTCGTGGCGCGGGTGGCGAAAGCATGCAGAGCGAAGGGAGACATCCGTATTAACCAAAGGGTGGAGGGAGCCAACGGCGATCTAGCGGCTCTCAGACCGGACATTGTTGTCCGGGATGAGGCGGCGAAACGCGTCCACATCATCGATGTCACCGTCGCGCGTTTGAGAACCAGCGCAAGGCCATGGAGGATGCTCGACGATCGAAGATCGTCAAGTATACCCCGCTTGCAGCTGCATTGCACGCGTCGGGGTATTCGGTGGATGTGGATGCGATCGTCGTGGGCGCCCTTGGTACATGGGACCAGGGCAATGAGCCGGTCCTGAAGCGACTCGGTGTCTCGCCGCACTACGCGTCGTTGATGCGCCGGCTCATTGTCACAGACACCATAAGATGGTCCCGGGACATGTATGTCGAGCACGTGTCGGGGGTGCGGCAATACCGGGCCCCGCTCGGCGCTCCTGCCGCTGTGCCGCGGGTGGGCTCCCCTGCCGATTGCTCCTTGCCTCGGCTACTCCCCGGTCAACCTACAACTTGAGCCTCACTCTATAGGATCGGGAGTAAGGGTGGCACCTGCGGAAAAAGGGGGCGCCTCACACGATTCTAGTTCATCTAGTCCCGCTTTTCCCCCTACCTCACCTTTACTGTCCCTCCACTCCTCCTACATTCTTTCGCCTAAACCTTCTTTCCCCTTCCTTTTCCTCCTCTCTCTATTCACCCTCTGTTCTTTCTGCCCTCTTCTTCTATCGCTGCTCCCGTTACGCGTCTCTCCTTTCCTCCTCCTCTCTTTGTCTCATTGCCTCTGACCCTCCTCTCTTCTTTTTCTCTGTCTTTGCCATCTGCCTTTTTCTCTCCTCCTCTTTCTCCTTTCTTGCCCTCCAGTAGAAGAGCTGCTTAATGCGGCTAGTTTAAGAGCGGAGTATCGCCAGGGCAGTTTCGCCGAGATTGACGCCAATTGTATATTGTGAGCCCCAAAAGTTGGGAAAAAAACATACATTGTTTAAGCATTATCCGACAATCCAGATATGTACCAGGTGCTTAAAACATTGTTTGAATAAACGCACATTTATCTGTTCTTATCAGCTTAATATCTGATACACTCCCCATTGGGGAGTCAGAATATTAATCTGATTTTTGGAAACTGACGGAGCGTTGGTGGTAACATGGAATTCCAGGTCAAAATTTGGGTATTGCAGGATAGGTTCTTTCTGTAGTGCTAATCTTAAGTGGTCAAAAGCCGTTTTCTGGGACGGTCCCCACTCAAATATTGTGTCTTTCCTCAATAGTTGGGTCAGCGGACGAGCTATTTTAGAAAAGTCTGGGATGAATTTCCTATAATATCCAGTTAAACCAAGGAATTGTTTGATTCCTTTCGGTGTATTTGGTGCCGGATAGTTTCGGACGGCTTCAATTTTCCCTGGATCAGGTTTTACCCCTTGCTCGGTGATTATGTGACCCAAATATGCGACTTCTTTGTGTAGAAATTTACATTTTGAAGGCTGCAGTTTAAGGTTCGCCTCTCTTAGGCGTTGAGCAAGCTTTTTAAATTTAATTAAATGTTCCGTAAGGGAACTTGCGTAAAGGACAATATCGTCCAGATATACAAACATTTCTGTTCCTTGGAGTCCCGTGAGCGTGTGATCCATTAGGCGTTGGAAAGTTGCTGGTGCATTACATAGTCCAAATGGCATTCTAACAAACTCATAATGTCCATGAGGTGTAGAAAAGGCCGTTTTAGGTGCATCTTCCGGTTTCATAGGGATTTGGTGAAATCCAGAAGCTAGATCAAATACGGAGAAGTATTTTGCTCCTCCTAATTGGTCTAATATTTCATTAATATTTGGGAGTGGGTATGCGTCAGGGATGGTTTTTTCGTTTAAATCTCTGAAGTCAATTACCATTCTCCACAAGAGTTCCCCATTGGGTCCTGGTTTTTTAGAAACAATCCAGATAGGTGAATTGTAGGGCGACAAAGACGGCTTAATAATGTCGTTTGCAAGTAAATTTTTCACTTGTTTTTCTATTTCCTTCTTATGTACAGGAGGGAAGCGATATTGTTTAGTATTTACTGGCACTGGGTCCATTGTCTGGATGCCATGCTGGATAGCGTTTGTGTGGCCTAACTTCTCATCTGGTAGATGGAAGAGGTCGTGGTATTTGTATAAAATTCTTTGGACATGGAGTTTTTCTTCCGGATTCATATGTTCCGTAGAAATTAATTTGAACACTTGTTCCATTCTCGTTGCGGTTTGTTCAGAAATTATTGGTATTTCCTCACCCGACGCCATAGTAAGAGACTCCTGGAATTCTAGGGGAAGGTTTGTTTCGGCATAATGCCCTGGGGATGAGAGCGAGTGTACCTTCGCGGGTACCTCTGAATGATGGATCAGCGGATCCTGGGGAAAGAGGGGCTTGATTTTTGTTAGGATAGGAGTGACGCGTTTAGGCGTCTTAGTCTCTTTCGGTCGTCTTTGTTTGGGTTCCGGAATTATAATTTCGAATTCTTCCAATTCAACGGTAGGTACTGTGATTGTTGTGTCCATTTCATTAGAATTTATTATTTGTAGGTACGCTTTGGCGTCCTTATTACGGACGAGGGCATTACCTGCATGCATACCAGTGCCTAAATCTAATTTAGGTAAATATCCTTCATTTACTTCTGAATTAGATATATTTACAAAACAAACCGTTTTTGATCTGGCGGGTAATACGAGTTTGTTTCTATTTACAAACGGAATAGAGTTTCCCTTGAACTCCAACTGTTTCTTTGAATAGTGAATTGAAGCACTTTGTTTTATAAAGAATTCAGTTCCGAGTATTCCGTGTGGTTTGATTGGGAAGTCATTTTCAACTACATGAAACGTGACGTCGTTGCCCAATAGAGTTACGGTTACTGTTCCAACGGTGTAGACGAGGTCTTTAGCGATGCCTCTTAATTGCACCTGTTGGTTGGTATTTATATCTTGAGGTTGTCTTATTGTGTGAATTTTTAAGAGATTGACTTCGGAGCCGGTGTCAATCATTAATTCTGGGGCCAGTACTAAATCTGGTGATTGGATAACTACGGACGGGGCCTCTTTGACGGCATTCACCCATGCGGTAGCGATTCTAGTTTTGTTATTTCGGATTCCGTTGGTATCGTTATCGGACGCGTTGCTGTTTGGCCCATTCCACGGTACGCGTCCGCTGTTGACCGTAGGGGCAAAGCGTTTCCCGATTCTCGTTCCTGGGAGGTTCCAGGGTTTCCCTCATTGCGATTGAATATTCTCTTCCTACATTCTGAGATTAAATGTCCAGGCTTTTTGCAGTATGCACAGATACGCAATTCCGTAGGTCTTGAGGGAGGAGGTCGGGTTTTGTCCCAGTAAGGGGGCAAAGGGTTGGATGCCTGATTGTTATATCCTGCAGCGCGATTTGGAGGATACTTCTCGAAAGGTTGCGGAGCGGTATTTTGATTACTTCTGCAGGTCCGCGCATCGTGTCCTGTTTTATTACAGATTTGGCACGTTAATTTTGGAGCTTTTTGTTCGGAAAACCTCTGGCGGTCCCTTTCGATTTTCTTGTCCACGAGTATAGCTAATTCAAAAGCTTCATCGAGCGTTTCGAAATTATTTTGAAGAAATCTTGTACGTATATGTGGAGGAAGACCATCCACGAACGAGTCTAACGTCAAACGATCTAGATCTTCGGGGTGATTTCGTGCGAAGTCGCGATAATATTCCCGGTCCTCTTCCAAAATAGCGAATCGGAGATCTTTGACGCGTGAAATATATTCCAACATGTGCTCGTTGGTTCCTTTAATGACGTTGGCGAGTTGTTCAAGAAAAATAGTACTTATTGCGCCATCTCCCGAGCCCGAGTTAACTCAGGCGTGGTGACGCAATATTCTATCCCCCCTTGTTCATGTGGAGCATCGATCTTATCTCCCTTCCATCGATCGGCGATCGATGGAAGGGGGAGAGCACGCGGATTCGAGGAAATCGAGCGAGATTTCCTCGATCTACTTGTCGACGAGCCATACGAGAGGTAATACCTGTAAAACGCTTTGCCTGCTTCGCTTGAATTGCTTAAATCGCTTGCTTGCTACGAGAATCGGGCCGATTCCGCGTGCTTCGCGCTGTTTAAGAACTGGTTAATCGTGCCGGGGAACCAGTACCGCTTATATTAAATTCAAAGCAATAATTGTTTAATAATTGTGCCCTATAACGCTTTATTGTATTATACTGTAAATAGACTTATATTTAAGATTACATTTAGTGCTTAAGTCAAAGACAGCTTCCACGCGAGTATCCCGATCCTGCGACGCGAGTGATCCGAAACTTTGCTAACATTTTTGGTCCTTCGAGCCGGATCAGCGCCGTTGGAGTCTGTAGTTCTGGAACGTTCGGGATTCCTCGCGAGTGTTGTGGGTAACCGTCGCGCGTGACCTCTGAAACAATGAGCCATTTGATAACGAGTCAACGCGACCTTAAAGGTCGAATCTCGCGTGCGTTCGAAAATTTAAAGAAATTAGGAGCAAATAACTGGAACAAAGCCAACGTATCTACGAGGCTAGAGGCTCTCCGCAAAAATTGGGCTAAATTTGAGGCACAGCATGACCAATTACTTGCCATGGCTGAGGACTCGGAAGTCGTAGGCGATCCGTATTGGAGGGAAGATCAACCAGCAGAAACGGAAGAGATCTTCCTCGTGCAAGAGGCTCTCTTGGTAGGAAAATTAGAGGAGCTTACCAGAGAGGAACGGGCTGTGGCCCGAGCCCTGGAACGTTTGTCCATGGACGAGCCGGGCCACGTGGCAGCTACGGGGATCGTCCGTTCAAAGGCCTCGCTACCGCGGATCCCCTTACCGAATTTCGATGGTCAATATAAAGACTGGCCATCTTTCCAAGGACTTTTCCAGTCCCTCGTCGTCCGAGACACGACTTTGTCGGACGCTGAGCGTCTACACTATCTGCGGGGCACTCTTAAAGGCGATGCGGCCAAACTCCTTCGTAATCTACCGGTGCGGGAGGAGAATTTCGAAGCTGCATGGAAATTGCTGGAAGACCGTTACGATAATCAGCGGTTATCGGTAAAGGCATTGATGGCGACCATTTTTGGCTTACCTTCACTAACACGAGAGTCAGGGCCTGACCTCAAAGACTTCTACTACACGTTGTGCGATTCGGTGGAGGCCCTCGCAGCCCTGAAGAGGCCCTATGATGCCAGCGGCGATTGGCTCGTGCATCTGGTCATAGAAAGACTCGATCCCCAATCCAGGCGCGAATGGGAGACACAGCTTGGCAAGACAAAGACTCCCTCGACCTTCCAGCAGCTGAAGGACTTTTTAGAGGGACGCGTTAATACCGTGGAGGCCTTGGAAGAGCAGCGTGGTGGTCCAGCGGGAAAGTCGACGAAGCTACCTGGAACACAAAGAAACGCCAAGGTTCACCAGGTGAGCAAATCCAAAGGCTCTTCTGACCAGTGCAGTCTCTGTGGCGCTAGTCATTTTATTCTGTTTTGTGCTGACTATAAGGCTAAGGGTCCGAAAGAACGTAAAGAAGTCCTGCTAGCTAAACGCCTTTGCTTTAATTGCTTGGGGAGACATCGCGTCGCCGACTGTAAATGCGACAAACGGTGTCAGGAGTGCCAGCAAAGGCACCATACTTCGATTCACGAAGCGACCTCCATTCGTGCTCCAGCCGAGACTTCGGAAGTCTCAGTAAATTTGGGGAAATCCAGAACAAAGGAGAGCCTCCCTCGCGCCGCGGTGTGCTTCCCACCTGTTTTATTAGCTACCGCCAGGATAGTAGTGCGTTCCCGGGACGGCGAGCCAAGATTAGTGAGGGCTCTGATTGATCAAGGCAGTGAAGTCTCGTTAGCTACGGAAGCTTTGGTACAACTGCTACGACTACCAAGGCGACCCTCGAATATACACTTAATTGGCATCGGCAACCAGCGAAAGGAGCGAGTGCGTGGAAGCATACAACTGGAGTTCACGCCACATGGAGGCGACGGCTCACGGCAGATCACCACGGCTTTGGTGCTGCCACGTATTACGGCCTATTCTCCACAGGTCAAGCAGTCAATAAATGTTTGGACTCACCTCCAAGGTCTACCACTGGCTGATCCGGACTTCACTGCTGGCACCCAGATCGATGTCCTGTTGGGTGCCGACGTCTACTCCATGATCTTGGAGGACGGCGTTCGCAAGGGGCAAGAGGGTGAGCCCATTGCCCAAAAGACGACTTTGGGTTGGATTATATCCGGCCTTGCTACCACGGCCAATTCAGACATACCGCGTGCTTCGAACGGGCTCGTCACGCTGAAGTGTACGATGGAAGATGACCTCGTCCCGATGGTCCAACGGTTCTGGGAACAAGAAGAAGTGAGGGTGACGACTACCTTCAATGCTGAGGACCAGGAGTGCGAGGATTACTTTGCGACCACTCACCAGCGTCTTCCGTCCGGGCGTTATATGGTGCGCCTCCCCTTCAAGGAGACGCAAGGACTGGGCGAGTCTCGAGCCGGGGCCGTCCGAATGCTTCAACGGATGGAGGCCAAGAGCAGTCGGAACACCGCTTTCAAGGAGGCCTACCAGTCGTTCCTGCGTGAGTATGAGGAATTAAGGCATATGTCTAAGACCGATAAACTTTGCCCAGATGGCGAGAGCTATTACCTGCCGCACCACGGCGTATTAAAGGAGAACAGCACTACCACGAAGCTTCGGGTGGTGTTCAATGGCTCCTACGCTACCAGCTCAGGGAAGTCACTGAACGACCTCCTCATGGTGGGACCCAACTTGCTACCGGGTCTTCTACGAGTGTTACTGCGGTGGCGAGTACATCGGATTTGCTTGACTGCCGATATTGAAAAGATGTTTCGCCAAATTATCATGCACCCTGACGACCGCCGTTTTCAAAGGCTGCTTTGGCGACGACAAGAAGACGAAGCAATCAGCGATTACGAGCTGAATACTGTTACTTACGGCCTGGCCTGTGCTCCCTACCTGGCCATTCGCACGCTGCGACAACTGGCTCAGGATGAACGCTCCAGGTTTCCAAGGGCTGCTGCGATCCTGGAAAGGGATGTTTACATGGACGATGTGCTTACTGGAGCCGACGGAAAAGAGGAGGCACGCAAGATCCAAGAGGAGCTGTGTCTACTCTGCAGGGCGGGCGGCTTTAATTTAAGGAAGTGGGTGTCTAACTCTCCCACCTTACTGAAGGAGCTCCCAGGCGAAGAGGTCCCATCGGCCGTCAACTGGGAGGAAGGCACACTCCACACGGCTTTGGGCGTCCATTGGAACGTGCGCGAGGATGAGTTCCGAGTCCGGGTAGTGGAGGATCATGCTACCCCAGTCGTTACCCGTCGCACAGTCCTCTCCCGCATTGCTCGAATCTTCGATCCTCTGGGATTTCTGGCGCCGGTAACTGTAACAGCAAAGATATTTTTGCAATCACTTTGGCTGTTGAAAATAGATTGGGACACCACGCTACCGCCAGCGGCCGGACGAGAGTGGACCCAATATGTAGCGGATTTGCCGAGCCTGGCAGAGGTCAGAGTGCCACGCTGGCTAGGACTTCACCCCAGGGTCAAGCATCTGGAGCTCCACGGATTTGCGGACGCTTCAGAGAGAGCCTTCGCCGCCGTGGTATATGTACGAGTCGTGGACGACGACGACCACGCGCAGGCGCACTTGATCACCTCCAAAACGAAGGTGGCTCCACTACAGCGAGTCACGCTCCCGAGGCTCGAGTTGTGCGCTGCTGCTCTGCTGAGCCGTCTGGTGACCGTCACGAAGGGGGCCATGGAATGGGACAGCGTCCCGACACACCTGTGGAGCGATTCAAGGATCGTACTGGACTGGATACGAGGCCATCCGTCACGGTGGAAAACTTACGTAGCGAATCGGGTGGCGGATATCCAGCGGGAGCTGCCGGAGGCACGGTGGCATCATGTGGCAGGGAGCGAGAACCCTGCGGACTGCGCTTCAAGGGGCTTGCCACCCAATCAACTACCGAGCTTTGACTTGTGGTGGAGGGGACCAGCCTGGCTCACCGGACCCCCTCACTGGTTGAACGACACTACAAACCAGGAGGAGGTTACAGATCTGGAGGCCAGAGTCGTGTCGAACCTGGCCACTAGTGATAAAGAGGTTGCACACAATTACCTCTTAAACGCTTATTCTTCCATTCAGCGCCTCCTGAGGATAACGGCCTGGTGTCTACGCTGGACGACACACCGATCCCCCCGAGGAGGCCGGGACCCGTGCTTGTCACCCGCTGAAGTCGAGGCCGCGCGGGCGCGCTGGATCAGGGTGATTCAGCGCCAGGAGTTTCGGGAGGACTGCCACCAACTGCTACAGGGAACCCCGCTGACGAGTCGCAGTAAGCTGCTACGACTCACACCCTTCTTAGATTCCCAAGGGCTACTGCGGGTCGGTGGGCGGTTGAAGCACGCTGCGCTGGCATCCTGGGAGAAGCACCCCATCATCCTGCCAAAGGAAGGTCACTTCACGGAGCTGTTAATTGACGAAGCGCACCGAAGAACGCTACATGGAGGGACGCAACTTACCTTGGCGGCCTTACGACAAAGGTATTGGATATTGCAGGGTCGACAGAGAGTCAAGGCCCATATTCATCGCTGCGTCACCTGTCTCCGCTGGAGGGCATCGCCAGGACAACAGTTGATGGGAAACTTACCAGCTTACCGGGTCACGCCAGCCAGGCCGTTTCTACAAGTGGGCTTGGACTATGCTGGGCCCTTCACACTGTTGGCTTCCCGAGGCAGGGGTCAACGAACACACAAGGGTTATGTGGCCGTGTTTGTGTGTTTAACCACTCGTGCCGCCCACTTGGAGGTCGTATCTGATTACAGCACCGAGGCCTTCCTTGCAGCACTGCGACGCTTTACCGCGAGGCGAGGTCTCTGTTCCACCATCCACAGCGACCGAGGCACCAATTTTGTCGGGGCAGCACGGGAGCTGCGCGATAACCTGGAACCTCTGCGCAGCACAAGTGAGGTTATGCAGGCCCATCTACTAGGCGACGGCATTACTTGGCGATTCAACCCACCTGCAGCCCCGCACTTCGGGGCAATTTGGGAGGCGGCCGTGAAGGCCACAAAGCACCATCTGAGGAGGGTCGTCGGCGATCAGCATCTCACCTATGAAGAGGTGACGACCCTGCTTGCCCAAATTGAAGCGTGCTTGAACTCACGACCTCTGCAACCGATGAGCGACGACCCGGGAGATGTCACGGCCCTCACACCAGGGCATTTCTTGATTGGTGACGCACTACTTGCCGTTCCCGATCCACCGGTGGAAGACGTCCCCAGGTCACGCTTGTCCCGATGGCATCTACTGCAGCAGATGAGACTGCAGTTTTGGCGTAGTTGGTCGCGCGAGTATCTACAGTCACTCCAAGCCCGCAATAAATGGACGCGACCTCACCCCCAACCACGAGTTGGGGATCTTTGTATCCTGAAGAATGAGCTTTTGCCACCCAACAAGTGGCCACTTGCACGAGTCACGCGATTGATCCCCGGGCCGGATGGATTGACACGGGTTGCCCATGTAAAGACCTCGCGATCGGAATTCGTCAGACCAATCGTCAAGCTAATTTACTTACCGCATGTTCAGGTCGCCGAAACGACGAATTCCACAACAGATACACGCCACTAATTCACAACCGGATCTAAATCGATGAACGATCTCCCCATGGACAGGGCGGTGGCGCCGCGAGCCGCGAGCGATCACGCCATAGCGTCCCAGCCAATCCACGTTACATTCATTCATCGAACGATGAATGGCGGGCGGGAATGTTCAAGAAAAATAGTACTTATTGCGCCATCTCCCGAGCCCGAGTTAACTCAGGCGTGGTGACGCAATATTCTATCCCCCCTTGTTCATGTGGAGCATCGATCTTATCTCCCTTCCATCGATCGGCGATCGATGGAAGGGGGAGAGCACGCGGATTCGAGGAAATCGAGCGAGATTTCCTCGATCTACTTGTCGACGAGCCATACGAGAGGTAATACCTGTAAAACGCTTTGCCTGCTTCGCTTGAATTGCTTAAATCGCTTGCTTGCTACGAGAATCGGGCCGATTCCGCGTGCTTCGCGCTGTTTAAGAACTGGTTAATCGTGCCGGGGAACCAGTACCGCTTATATTAAATTCAAAGCAATAATTGTTTAATAATTGTGCCCTATAACGCTTTATTGTATTATACTGTAAATAGACTTATATTTAAGATTACATTTAGTGCTTAAGTCAAAGACAGCTTCCACGCGAGTATCCCGATCCTGCGACGCGAGTGATCCGAAACTTTGCTAACACGAGTTCTCCACGATAGTGGTCCGATGTTTTCGCAGGGGAGAAGGTACGTTTAAGTTGTTTTATCAAATCATTTACGGAGTCGAAGACCCGATCCTCAACTGCCAAGTACGCATGGTCTTGCAGTTTATTTGTCAATAACCTCGCTAGCTGAGGTTCAGCATGCGAGGGAACCAGAGCCTTAGCCCTATTGCAGGCTCTCGCGAATTGTAAAATGGACATATTGTGCCCGTTAAATTTTGGAACTGTTTCCACGGCGTCCTTTAGTTTGATCTGGGGTGATAGACCCTGGTCCGGAACATTATTATTATTCAATGCCTCTGGAGTTTTATCGAAGTTTAACAACGGTTTTCTATCAAAACGGGAGGAACCCGGTGTGGCAAAATTATTCGCGATTTGCGGGGGTGCAAGAAGTTTCTTCATCATTGCCTCGATATTGTGTATTTTATCGGAGAGACCTTCAAATGTGGGTTCGGATGGTCCGGTGCCTACGCCCGAATGTGTTTTAGTTTCTGGGTTTACAGCGAATCTCGTATGCAAATTGTCGATCTCGGCTCGTTTTTCACGTAATATTTGCAGTTTTTCCATTACTTCGGCGGTCGCGATTTCTATAGCACTTTTGCAAGGCCCCGCGTCTTGGTCTATCACGCAGGGGTCGTCGATATCGCCGTGTTCGGACATTTTGAGTTTAGAAAGGTCTGTTATTTTAGGGTGGTTTAGGAGATTTCCTATTTTGAACGTCCGGCAGTAGCTATTCAAAATCTATGGTATTCTCTACCCGGATAGTTATTGTCAAATTTGTTATAATTTGTCCTTATTTCGCGGCTATGCTCGGTGCACGCGGCATGACTATTAATAGGCCGTAGTTCAAACAAAAGGTTTTTGCAACGGGAGCATTCGGGGAATGTATCGTTAGGTTGGTGGTAGTGCACTTGGTATATCTCATCTACCTCCACCGGATTTGAATTAAAACAGTTCAGGCAAATTTTCTTGCCTTCCGTGGTCGTTGCAACGCCTCCAGAAACACAAATCGATTTATTCGAGTCTGACAATACGGCCCGTAGTCTACGGCTTGGTAAATATAGCGCGTTTCGAATTTGACGGGTATCGCTCATGTTAAATATCGATTTTAATTTCTATTCAAAAGAAAATACCATTCGGTGCACTTAACACAGTTAGTTGCGGGACGTGTTTGTAACAAGACCGTGTCGCACCGAGGGCAATTAGGGAATGTGTAAGGCGTTTGATAATAATGAATTCGATACGTTGTCACCGTATTCGATGGATCTTGTAGGGAACAATTTAAGCAAATTTCTTCGTCTTCGTTATTCGCTACTATGGTCCCGGAAACGCAGACCATCCACTGTATGGACGCCGACGAATTTTGTGATCGGCGGTCCCTATAGGCTGGTCTCCACGGACTAACGTATTCTGTGTACATACTTATTAGGCAATTGTGGGTACCGTTAGTTTGGGAATTTATTCCTATCAACAGTTGACGAATCCCACCGCTGTCACCAAAAAATATGTCACGTCCCGGGTGAGGTCTTTTGGGGACGTCGACAATGGGAGGAGGAAAAATCTCAGGCGACGAATATTAAATCCGCCACACTGAGGGTTTGAGAAGGACTCAGGCGACGAATACTAAATCCGCCACACTCAGGGTTTGAGAGGGACTCAGGCGACGAATATTAAATCCGCCACACTGAGGGGTTAGAGAGGACTCAGGCGACGAATATTAAATCCGCCACTCTAATCGACCAGGGAAGGCAAATGTGTATTTAGAGCACGCCCGATACGGTACTTCGTATTTGTTTTGGTTTACGAAGTAGGATTTACTGTTGCATTAGTATAAAAGAAACCGCGTTTAGTTCTTCTATAGATTGCACGGCTCATGCAGCGGTGTGTTTATAAACACTGGGCACGCTCTCGCGAATCAGCTGATGCGGCAGCTTGATTTCGTAGGGAATCCTTATGATTCTGGGGTATACACAATAATTCGAGACGTGGTTAATAACAAAGCGGTTTACTAGCCTTGTTTATGCGTTTTAACAAAGCGTGGGAATTTGTTAGCGCAAAACATGTATATAAATTGTAATATGAAAATATGAATATGACATACAATAATAGAGAAAAATGATATAGCTATTAGCAATATATATAATGGTATACAAAATAATAGATGAATAGCAATAAGCTTTTTAATGCAATAAGCGTTATTAATATAAGGTAATATGAAAATATATAGAAAGTGTAAAAGAAAAGATATATATATATATATATATATATATATATATATATATATATATATGTAGTTAATAGACGTTAATGATATGAATATACAGGGTGTCCCAAAAATGTCGGAGTTCCTTGAAAGGGGTGACTCAGGGGGTGATTTGAAACAACTTTTTCCTTAGCGAAAATATTGTCCGAAGCTTCGTTAACGAGATATTAACAAAAACCCCCGACCAATCAGAGCGCGCGCCTTCCGCCCGAGCTCCCGTTGTAGCGTTGGCTACGCGGCAGGCGGCTGCGCTTGTACTACGAAGGTATGAACAAGCAAGTCGGCATGCACCGAAGGAAACCGCGTTACACAATTTTATTTTAAAGCGAAATCTTATATAATAATTGTTTGAAGTGAGAGGACAAGAAATACGCAAATTTCGTTTTCAAATAAGGCATAAACGAAAAGGTAATGTAACAAAAAATGTACGCCAATGATCATAATTCGTTATTGAGGTAAAAATCCGTAGTTTAATCACGGCTAACATAACTAAATTTAAAAAATAATATTAGGTGTATGAATAAATTCTTTCAGACTGGATTTACATAATCGGTATAAAGCAACCGAATTTCTATCGCAGTGATATTCGTAAGCTACCAGAAAAATGGCAAAAGATAATTAACAATAATGGAAATTATTTCGATGATTGAGTTGTTTTCATATTTTTTTAAATCAAACTTATTGAACTCTAAAATCGAACAGAATTTATTTCTACACCTAATAATCACTAATAAATTAAATAACACTCCCCCCTACGGGCATTCCTTTCCTTCCTTTCCTTCCTTTTCGGAAACCTGTGTCACTAAGTAGGTCACTGTGGCGATCCTGGTCATCGGTGGACGAAAAGATTTATGGTAGGGTTGCGCCGAGTGCACAGCTGATCTCAGGTACACGACATCATCCAAAGTTAAGAGTCGCAACGTCAAGTGCGTCCGCGTTAATGTACCGAATATTCACTTCACTGCACTCCTACTAACACTGATCACTTAATTTATTTTTCATGGAACGTGTTGTTCCTACGTTATAAAAATTTGTGGAAATGAATGAGAACTTGGCGTTCGGAACCGTGGGTATTCCTGCGCAAATTCTCACACTGCAGCACTTGCGTCCCCGTTGTTCGGGGGGTACTCTCAGAACCTCGAGTAATACTCTTGAGCAGAGAACATTTCTGGGACGAGATTGCTAGCTGACTGACAGGATTTTTTCCAAGCAACTTCCTCTACCCCCAAGTAGTTTCTCTCGTTCCATTATGAGTTAACTCCCACCAGAACAAGAGGCTTTAGGTAAAAAGAAGCCAGCACATTTTCGAAACACACGTTCTTTGCAGATGTGCAACGAACGACCCATCCTACACTTTCACATAAGTCCGCGTTCCGTCCTTTTACTGCCAATGTACCCGTTGCTTAGAGATAGACCGAAGAGAAGAGAAGCAGAAAGTCTTCGAGTTGCTATAATGAAGAAAAGGCATACCAATCCTGTTTCCGTTTTCCAAAACCTGAGTTCACGTCAGCTACGAGGCGGAACCAGCTAAGCCATAAATTACTCAAAACAAATCGTTCTCTACCGCCGACTCGCAGGACAATATGGTAATAAACCGTGACCCTGGCGAAATGCTATGGCCGACCAGCCTGATTAATTTTTAGGAACTAGCAATTAAAAAGTAATATCCAACATCAATACGCCTCGCGGAGAGATACGGGAAGAAAGGGGGTAACTCGTTTACTGCGCGTAGTCCCGCCTGCTTCGTGTTTCCTTCAAATTAAAGACAGATCCCTTATCTCTCGAGTATAAGCACGCGCTAGAATTACCAAACAAAAGCACGCGTTAACGTATTCCGTGCGAGAAAAGGTGGGCATGAATTCCGATTGGTTCTAACCTAACCAATCTGCCCTGCATCTCTCCCAAACGGCCACTGTTTTGAAGAGGCCTTCTTCTCAACCATGTTTCCTCCCCAAGGCCTACCAGTATAAACACGCGGTTGAATTTCAAAACAAAAGCACGCGTCGACGTATTCCGTGCGAGAGAAGGTGGGCTTCGGGGAGGAGATATTGCTGTGAAGAGGGCCTCTTCAAGACAGTGGCCGCTTCAGATGGATGCCGGGCCGATTGGTTAGATTAGGACCAATCGGACGCGTGCTTTTGTTTTGAAATTCGAGTGCGTATTTATACTGGTGGGCCTTGTGGAGGAGACATGGCTGTGAAGAAGGCCTCTTCAAAACAGTGGCCGTTTGGGAGGGATGCAGGGCAGATTTATTTAGGCTACGACCAATCGGACTTCATGCCCACCTTTTCTCGCACGAAATACGTCAACGCGTGCTTTTGTTTTGAAATTCGAGCGCGTCCTTATACTCGAGAGATAAGGGACCTGCCTTTAATTGGAAGGAAGGACGAAGCAGGTGGGACTACGCGCAGTCACCGAGTTACCCCCTTTCTTCCTGTGTCTATCCGCGAGACGTATTTAAAATTAATCAGGCTGGTCGGCCAAAGCATTTCGCTAGGGTCGCGGTTTATGACCGTATTGTCCTGCGAGTCGGCGGTAGAGAACGATTTGTTTTGGGTAATTTATGGCTTAGCTGGTTCCGCCTCGTAGCTGACGTGAGCTCAGGGTATTCGAAAACGGAAACAGGAATGGTATGCCTTTTCTTCTTTATAGCAAGTCGAAGACTTTCTGTTTCTCTTGTCTTCGGGCCCTTTCGAACCGAAACACGTGGTGTCTGCTGTCTATCTCGAAGCAACGGGTACATTGGCAGTAAAAGGACGGAACGCGGACTTATGTGAAAGTGTAGGATGGGTCGTTCGTTGCACATCTGCAAAGAACGTGTGTTTCGAAAATGTGCTGGCTTCTTTTTACCTAAAGCCTCTTGTTCTGGTGGGAGTTAACTCATAATGGAACGAGAGAAACTACTTGGAGGTAGAGGAAGTTGCTTGGAAAAAATCCTGTCAGTCAGCTAGCAATCTCGTCCCAGAAATGTTCTCCGCTGAAGAATTTTACGCCATGTTCTGGGTGTACGCTGGGATCAACGGGGACGCAAGTTCTACTGTGCGAGCGTTTGCACGGGAATACTCGCAAATCCAAACCCCCAGCGAGGATACGATTCGGCGTTTGGCGTCAAAATTATTCTCAACGGAGTCAATGATGCTGCAAGGCGTGCATAGACGCTGAGGGTGGTCACATCGACCAACTGCTCAACTAACAGTAATCGGCCCCATTTTATAACGTAGGAACAACAGGTTCCATGAAAAGTAAATTAAGTGATCAGTGTTAGTGGCCGTGCAGTGAAGTGAATATTCGGTACATTAACCCGGACGCACTTGACGTTGTAATCCTTACCTTCGGGTGGTGTTGTATACCTGCGATCAGCTGAGCACTGGGCGCAACCCTACCATAAATCTTTTCGTCCACCGATGACCAGGATCGGCACAGTGACCTACTTAGTGACACAGGTTTCGGAAAAGGAAGGAAAGGAAGGAAAGGAATGCCCGTAGGGGTGTGTGTTATTTAAATTATTAGTGATTATTAGGTGTAGAAATAAATTCTGTTCGATTTTAGGGTTCAATAACAGTTTGATTTAAAAAAAAAAATAAAATAAGAACAACTCAATCATCGAAATAATTTCCATTATTGTTAATTAGCTTTTGCCAATTTTCTGGTAGCTTACGAATATCACTGCGATAGAAATTCGGTTGCTTTATACCGATTATGTAAATCCAGTCTGAAAGAATTTATTCATACACCTAATATTATTTTTTAAATTTAGTTATGTTAGCCGTGATTAAACTACGGATTTTTACATCAATAACGAATTATGATCATTGGCGTACATTTTTTGTTACATTACCTTTTCGTTTATGCCTTATTTGAAAACGAAATTTGCGTATTTCTTGTCCTCTCACTTCAAACAATTATTATTTAAGATTTCGCTTTAAAATAAAATTGTGTAACGCGGTTTCCTTCGGTGCATGCCGACTTGCTTGTTCATACCTTCGTAGTACAAGCGCAGCCGCCTGCCGCGTAGCCAACGCCACAACGGGAGCTCGGGCGGAAGGCGCGCGCTCTGATTGGTCGGGGGTTTTTGTTAATATCTCGTTAACGAAGCTTCGGACAATATTTTCGCTAAGGAAAAAGTTGTTTCAAATCATCCCCTGAGTCACCCCTTCCAAGGAACTCCGACATTTTTGGGACACCCTGTATATATTAACGGTAATGAATTTGGTAGTATGGAGATGAACAATAAGATATAATAATAGTAATAAATGCTTACAGTAGATGCCGTTGAACACTGGCTTTAGCACTTTAATATTTGAATGAACAATGAGGTTGAAGATCTTTAACACCGTTTGATACTTTTGATGCTATTTCGGCAAAAGAATATCGATGAAAGAGGACGCGGTCTCGCAGGACCTCGTATTTATGTGTTTTCACAGGAATATTGCGGGGGTGACGCGCGGTAAAGACCTTGACACATTTCGGAATAAGACGCTGTATGACTTCCGGGGTTTTTATAAACGGTATGGCTATTAATAGCCATATTTTTGTCACGTACGCCAATTGCGTCGTAATTGGGTTACTGGGTTTTTTATAAACGGTATTTGGAGATACTCAACTCTTCGATTGGATTTCGGGTGTTTGATAGGAATAGGGGATAGATTGTTTGGACTTCATGAGTCGTAAAGAGGGGATTGAGACTTGGTCTCTATTTAAGAGGGATTTTGTAATGAGGGACTTGTTTGAATTCGTTTTTAAAAGAATGATTCGTGCCTTGTAGGACGAATAGGCGAAGAGGGTTTTGAAACGACCATCTCGTGATGGGGACCACTAAGGTATATCAGCGAGGTGGAGGTTTGTATTGCTCATCTCGTGATGGGGATCTCTAAGATTCATCATCGAGGTAGAGTTTTGTATCGATCATCATGTGTTGTTGACCACTAGGGTGCAACATTAAGGGGGCCGTCTCCGCGGGCCTTTGAATGTGTGAGTACGCTCACACAAGCTAGGAAAAGCGTGCACGTATACGCGTGTAGTAAGCAAATCGTAAATTACAACTTTCGTCCTGGAATCGGCCCGAAGGAAGTTTTTGCGGGTACAGTTGCCTTCAGTAGACATCTGTGCAGGGTGGTCTGGTGCGTTTGAACGCTAATAAGCACCCCACTTTGAAATAATAATGAATTTATGACTCGAAAACTGTCCGAATGAAGCTTCAAGGCTTCTCCGTTGGTGGCGCTAATGGTGCACTGCAGCCATGTAGCACCAGCGTGACGTGTAGGCAGGGCCGACGCGAGGTTAGCTGGCGCCCTTGTGCAAAAAAAATTTTGTTGTCCCCAATTTTTTGCACTTGTTTTCTATTTAATATATTTAAAAGAATTACATTTATATTTAGTTTATGTGAGGTGTTAGATTCCTTTATTATTAAGCGTACGATCTAGTTTTTTTAGCGTCCTATTCGGCTGGCGCCCTTGTGCGGCGCATGGTTCCGCCGGGCCTGCGTATACGCGATGTAGTAAGCAAACCGTAAATTACAACTTTCGTCCTGGAATCGGCACGGTGGACGTTTTTGCGGGTTTAGTTGCCTTCAGTAGACTTTCGTGCAGGGTGGTCTGGTCCGTTTGAACGCTAATAAGCACCGTACGTTGAAATAATAATGAATTTATGAATCGTGTACTCAGGACAGCCCGAAAAATGACAGAATGAAGCTTCAAGGTTTCTCCGTCACCGGCGTTGATGGTATATTCGTGCCTTGTACCATCAAAACCGGTGGAAGTCCAATCTAGCCGATAAATGTAGGAAAGACATAGTTGCCGGGACGTATCGAGAGTCGAATCGCGCTGTTGCCGCATTTCCCCTATCAATATTTTTCCATCAAGGAGGCTTGAATGAATCACGGCGAAGCAGTTGGAGAACAGAGATGGGCAAAGATAATATCTGGATAAAGTCAAATAAAAGATACTACAGTATTGTCTCATGAAACGAGAGCGAGCAAGAGGCACTGAAAGCGAGCCGGGGTGGTGCGAGATAGACGACGAGATGTTGTTTGTCTCGCTCCGTCTTTCGGACGCCTGACACTCCGTCCTCTCCGTGCGCGATCGTCGCGCAAGCAAAGCGTTCCATCTCGCTCCCCCTATCAGCTAAAAAGAAGCGAGAAACGAACACTGAGAATTAGGGCTCTGCTCGCGATACGAGCTAAACGCCGCGCCGGTCCCGACCAGCGAGGATTTGGGCTGTTCGGCGGCGCACAGTGGGGCATTTGGGGTCGAAACACGGCACTAAGTCCTTTTACAAAAATATCGCTAAACTGCAAATTTTCTTTTACAGGTAGTTGATTGCAGGTATTGGATCGATTTATTGTAATCACTATAACTTGATTAGAAACAAAAAATATATAAAAAAATGTTCTGTTAAACGATTTCGTCAAAAAGGCACTAACAACTAAAAAATACTTCTAGTGTTGTGCTACAATTTCGATGGTGTTTTTCAACTTTAAATAAAAACGTGGTTCAGGATATTTCATAACAGAATATGAATCAATTTAGTATAGCCTCAAGTGTCGAAATGAATTTGTTGCGAGATATCCTGCTCCACGATTTTATGTGAAAATACACCATCGAAATTGTAGTATAAGAAAATAATTATTTTTTAGTTTTTAATGCATTTTTCATAAAATCGTTTATTATAAATTTTTTAATATACTTTTTCTAGTTTTTAGTGTTTGTGGATTTACATTACTCTTATTGCTGTACGCAGTTTAACAGTTTGCTTGAAGAATGGTTGATTTATTGTTATGGGTTACTATTTCTTGGTGACTAGGTAATTTTTTCACCCACTCGGAGTTTTTTCATAATTTTGTATTGTCAACCAAACTACGCACCTCTGCAAAGTTTCGAGGGAATTGGATGGTTGGAAGTGGTTTAAAATTGAGTTTCCAGATTTGAATCAAACAAACAAACAAACAGAGGATCGTAGCTAAATAAAATCGTTTAATGGGACATTCCCAAATATCAGTATTGTTAGTACTGAACTCTGGTTTATATTGATAAATTTTTACAACCGTGGAATAACAATTCCGAAGAAAACCATGTACAAAACTATTATTGAAACAGACAATTCTTGTTGATATAAAAGATAATTTGATGTATAGTTAGATGAAAAAAAAGCGGCATATGTTTTTAGAAGAATTACAGCATTCATAAATTTCATTACGATCGGCATGTTACACTTCGGTGATGTACCTTATTCAAATTGTATGCTTTGAATTTGCACATTGATTATACAAAGTATTGCATCGTTCTATGTATAAATAAATACTAAATTAGTATTGTTTCATTGACATGTTTCCTAACTTCACTACTCAACCTCTCTATCTTTCAATAGTGCTATCCTCCTTTACGTTCAGCGAGGCTCTGATGCTAGACGCAGGAATTGGCGGGCTCCAGCTACAGCTGATGCACGAGGAAACACCTACAGCGGTGGTTATGTGTGCGTGACTGACGCACCGCAGTTCCTCACACATAACCACCGCTCCTGTCGATGTTCCCCCCTCCATCAGCGGTACATGGAGCCCGGCGATCGCTGCCTAGACGCAGCTCTCGTGCCGTATTCCTCCAAGCTTCTCAATAGAAGGAGCTGTGGAAACAGCGCGGCAGAGACGGAGACAACAGAACATGCGGCAACTATGCTGTCAAAAATTCGTCTACGTAGAGTACCGGTAGATGTCACCATTGTACAACTTCTTTTTACCGACCGCAGTAGTTTCATTAGGGTCCGTTTGTTTACAAGGGCACTTCGATCGATTCGGACCATAACAAAAAGGAGACGGCCCCCTTAAGGTGATCGGCGATTGAGGAGATGGGGTAGGAGTTGAGTTTCATAGAGTTTAGTGGAGTGATTTCGAGGTTTACTTGTGGAATTTGGAATAAGAGTGCGCGAAAAATCGTGGGACGTTACAAATGAATTAAAGAAAAAATTAAATAAACAAAAATTTAAAAAAAAAATTTTTAAAAATAAAAAAAAATTTTTTTTAAAAATTTCAAAGAAATTAAAAAAAATTTTTTTAGGAAATAATAATTTTAAAAAAAATTTAAAATTAAAAAAAAAATTAAAAAATAAAAAAATTGAAAAATATAGAAAAATAAAGAAAATAAAAATAAATAAATGAATAAAAAATAATAATAAATGAATTAAAGAAAAAATTAAATAAACACACATTTAAAAAAAAATTAAAAATTATTTTAAGAAATTTAAAAACAAATTTTAAAAAAAATTTAAAAAAAATTTTAAAAAACTAAATGAATTTTTTTGTAAAAATTTTTTAAAAAATTTTAAAAAATTTAAAAATTGAAAAAAAAGAAAAAATTAAAAAATGATAATAAATAAATTTTAAAAAAATTTCAAAGAAATTAAAATTTTTTTTTAAAAATAATAATAATTTAAAAAAAAATAAATTTTTTTTAAAAAGTAAATAATTTAAAACAAAAATAAATCAGAAGAACAAAAAAATTAAAAATAAAGAATATATACAAAAATTAAAAAAAAATAAAAAAAATTAAAAATCAACAAAAATATAAACAAATAAAAATAAAAAAATTTTAAATAAAAGTTTAAAAATTGAAAAAAAGATAAATTTAAAAATAATAATAATAATAAATGAATTAAAGGAAAATTAAATACAAATTATTTTTTTTAAAAATTCTTTTAAAAATTTAAAAAAAATTAAAATAAAAAATATTTTAAAAAAGAAAAAAATTAATAAATAATTTTTAAAAAAAAATTTAAAAATTTTTTTTTTAAAAAATTCTTTAAAGAATTTTAAAAAAATTAAGATAAAAATATATAAAAAAATAAAAAAATAATAAATAATTTAAAAAAAAATTTTAATTTTTAAAAAAAAATGTTAAAAAATTAAAACAAAATTTAAATAAAAATTTTTTACAAAAATTTAAAAAAATTTAAAAAAAAAATTTAAAATTAAATTAAAAAAATATATAATAAAAATAAAAAAATAAAAAAATTATAAAATTTTTTTTTAAAATATTAAAAAATTATTTTAAGAAATTTAAAAACAAATTTTAAAAAAATTAAAAAAAAATTTAAAAAAAAAACAAATTTTTAAACAATTAAAAAAAAATTTTAAGATATTTAAAAAAATTTTTTTTTACATTTTAAAAAAAAATTTAAAGAAATTATTAAAAAAAATTAAAAAAATTAAAAAATTAAATTAAAAAAATAAAAAATAAAAATAAAAAAAATAAATAAAAAATTATAAAAGAAGTAAATAAAAAAAAATTTTAAAAAATTAAAAATTAAAAAAATATAAAGATAAATAAGTAAATAAAATAATAATAATAAATGAATTAAAGAAAAATTAAATAAACAACAATTTTTTAAAAAAATTTAAAAAATTATTTTAAGAAATTTAAAAACAAATTTTTAAAAATTTAAAAAAAAAATTTTTAAAAATTTAAAAAAAATTTTAAAAAAATTTTAAAAAAATTTCAAAAAATTAAAAAAATTAAAGATAAATAAATAACTATAATAATAATAATAAATGAATTAAAGAAAAAATTAAATAACCAAAAATTTTTTTTAAAATTTTTTAAAATTTTTTAAGAAAATTTAATGAATATTTTAAAAAAAAATTTAAAAAATGAAAAAAAAATTTTTTAAAATTTTTAGAAAAAAGTAAATAATAAATACATAAAAAAATACTAGAACAAAATTTTTTTTAAAAAATTAAAAAAAAATTTATAAAAATTTAAAAAAAAATTAAAAAAAAATTTTAAAAAAATTTTAAAATTTTAAAAAAAAATTTAAATTTAAAATAAAAATTAAAAAATTTTTTTAAAAATTCAAAAAATTCAAAAAGAATTAAGAAAATTTCACAAAGAAAATTAAAAAAATTTTAAAATTGAAAAATAAAGAATTAAGGAATAATTTTAAAAAATCTAAATAAAAAATTTTTTTAAAAAATTTACAAAATTAAAAATAAATAAATAAAACAATAATAATAATAAATGAAATAATGAAAAATTAAATAAAAAACAAATTTTTAAAAAATTAAAAAAAAAAAAAATTTTTATATTTAAAAAATTAAAAAAAAAATTAAAAAAATAGAAAGATAAAAAAAAATAAAAATAAATAATTAAATATAATAATAATAAATGAATTAAAGAAAAAATTAAATAAACAAAAAAAATATTAAAAATTAAAAAAAAAAATTATAAAAATTTTAAAAATTGAAAAAAAAAAAAAATTTTTTAAAAAAGTAAATAAATAAAATTTGAAAAAAATTTAAATTTTTTTTAAAGAATTTAAAAAATAAAAAACATTTAAAGATAAATATATAAATAAAATAATAATAATAAATGAATTAAAGAAAAAATTAAATAAACAAAAATTTTAAGAAAAATTAAAAAAAAATTTTTAAGAAATTGAAAAAAAATTTAAAAACAAAAAATTAAAAAAACTTTAAAAAATTAAAAAAATTTTTTTTAAAAATTTAAAAAAAATAAAAAAAAATTAAAAAATTGAAAAATAAAGAAGAGATTGTGACGTCCCACTATTTTTCGCGCGGTCCTATTCCAAAAATCTATTATTAAACCTCAAAACCACTCCACCGAAGTCCCTGAAACTCAACTCTTACCCCGTCTCCTCAATCGTCGATCACCTTGATGTTGTACCTTAGCGGTCCCCAATACAAGATGATCGATACAAAACTCCACCTCGATGTTGTACCTTAGCGGTCCCCAACACGAGATAATCGTTACAAAATCCCTTCGCCTATTCGCCACATGAGGCACGAATCCTTCCCTTTAAAACGAATTCAAACAAGTCCATCGTTACAAAAACCCTCTTAAATCGAGACCACGTCTCAATCCCCTCTTTACGACTCATAGAGTCCAAGCCAATCTAACCCCTTTCCTATAAAACACCCGAAATCCATACGACGAGTTGAGTATCTCTTTTCGCAGTCATAAAAACTCCAGAAACCTAATTGCGACGTATATTTGGCGTACGTGACATAAATACGTCTATTAATAGACGTACCGTTTATAAAAACCCCGGAAGTCCTACTACGACTTATTTCTTAAATATGTCAAGGTCTTTACCGCGCGTACCCCCCGCAATACTCCTGTAAAATCTTATAAATACGAGGTCCTGATAGGCCAGAGCGATCATTTTTCTGTCACAAAAGTCATATTACGTTATATTACGAAAAGTTTATAATTGGATGATTCCAAAAGTGTTAAAATCAGTGCTCTACGGCAACTACCGTAAGCAATTATAATTATTAATATTGTTATTCATCTCCATACCATTGACTATTATTATTTTGTCTATCAAAGCTTATTGCGAACCTTCATTATTTTGTATTACTAACGTTTATTACCTACATATATATATTCTCATTAATGCTTTCTTTGTGTATATATATTTTTTGCATTATTATTCTTATTGTATTCCATGTTATATTGCATTCTAAAGCTTATTGCGATCATTTATATTTCGTATTAGCAACGCTTATTGCTTCTATGATAATCTCATTTGCTTATATCTATGTACTTCATATTCATATTTTCATATTGTGATTAATTACTATCTATATCAATGGCATGTGCCAATGCTTAAAATCCCAAGCATTAGTAATAAACCGCTTAGTTTTAAATCACGCTTTGAATTATTGTCTGCACCCTTTGGTTACAAAGATCCCAAACAAACAAGCTGCCGCAACAGCTGATTTCTGTTAGTGAACGCGAGACGCTTACTCTGTTTACAAACATACTATTGCATGAGCCGAATAATATAACGGTAAATCCAATTACCGAGCCAAAACTAAAATAAGACCTAACAGGTGTTTCCAGGGTGTGTATTCGCCTTTTAAAACCTTCCCTGCTCGATTAGAGTGACGGATTTAATATTCGCGCCTGATCCCCTTCAAAATCCTCAGAGTGCTGGATTATAGATTCGCGCCTGAATTCCTTCAAAATCCTCAGTGTGCTGGATTCAAGATTCGCGCCTGACGTTCCTCTCCTTCAAAACCCTCAGTGTGCTGGATTCAAGATTCGCGCCTGACGTTCCTCTCCTTCCAAACCCTCAGTGTGCTGGATTATAGATTCGCGCCTGAATTCCTTTCAAACCCTCAGTGTGACGGATTCAATATTCGCGCCTAAGTTTCTTCCAAACCCTCTGTGTGACGGATTCAATATTCGCGCCTAAGTTCCTTCCAAACCCTCAGTGTGACGGATTTAATATTCGCGCCTGCTCTTCCCCCAAAAATCTCAGAGTGCCGGATTTTAGATTCGCGCCTGTCTTTTTCCTTCCCCATAGTCATCGTTCCTAAAGACCTCACCCGGGACGTGACAAGATAAATAAATAAATATAATAATAATAATAAATGAATTAATGAAAAAATTATATTAACAAAAAGTTTTTAAAAAAATTAAAATTTTTTTAAGAAATTTAAAAAAAAATTTTAAAAATTAAAAAAAATTTATAAAAATTTAAAAAAAAATTAAAAAAAATTTTAAAAATTAAAAAAAAATTTTAAATTTAAAAAAAAATTAAAATTTTTTTCTTAAAAATTCAAGAAATTCAAAAAGAATTAAAGAAAATTTAACAAAAAAAAATTTTTTAAATTTTAAAATTGAAAAATAAAGAATTAAGGAAAAATTTAAAAAAATCTAAATAAATTTTTTTTTTAAATTTACAAAATTAAAAATAAATAAATAAAATAATAATAATAATAAATGAAATAATGAAAAATTAAATAAAAAACAAATTTTTAAAAAATTAAGGAAGAAAATTTAAAAATTCAAAACAAAAATTTTCAAAAATAAGTAAAAAAATTTTTTAAAAATAATAAAAAAAATAATAAAAAAATTTAATTTTTTTTAAAAAATTAACAAAAATTTTTTTAAAAAAAATAATAAATAAAAAATTTAAAAATAAATAAATAAATGAAATAATAATAATAAATGGATAAAAGAAAAAATTAAATAAACAAAATTTTAAAAAAAAAATTTAAAAAAATAAAAAAAATTTTAAAAATTAAAAAAAATAAAAAAAAGAAAAATTAAAAAAAATAGAAAGATAAAAAAATTAAAAATAAATAAATAAATAAAATAATAATAAATGAATTAAAGAAAAAATTAAATTAACAAAAAGTTTTTAAAAAAATTAAATTTTTTTTAAGAAATTTAAAAAAAATTTTAAAAAATTTAAAAAAAATTGGAAAAATTTTTTGGAAAAATTAAAAAAAAAATTTGAAAAAATTAAAAAAAAATTAAATTTTTTTTTAAATTGAATAAAAAAATTAAAGATAAATAAATAAATAAAATAATAATAATAAATGAATTAAGAAAAAATTAAACAAAAACAAATTTTAAAAAAAATTAAAATTTTTTTCTTTAGAAATTTAAAAAATATTAAAAAAATTAAAAGCAGAAAAATAATTTTTTTTAAATAAATAAAAAAATAAAAAAATTTTTAAAATTGTTTAAAAAATATTTTAAAATTTTTTTTGAAGAAATTTAAAAAAAATTAAAAAAAAAGTTTTTTTAAAAATTTAAAAAAAAATTAAAACAATTTTTAAAAATTTTAAAAATAAAAAATTTTAAAGATAAATAAATAAATAAAATAATAATAATAAATGGATTAAAGAAAATATTAAATGAACAATAATTTAAAAAAAAATATAAATTTTTTTTAAGAAATTTAAAAAAAATTTTAAAAATTTAAAAACAAATTAAAAAAATTAAAAGCAAAAAAATAAAGAAAAAATAAATAAATAAATAAAAAAAATTAAAAATTGGTTAAAAAATATTTTAAAATTTTTTTTAAGAAATTTAAATAAAATTTTTTAAAAATTAATAAAATTTTTCAAAAAATTTAAAAAAAAAATTTAAAATAATTTTTAAAAAAATTTCAAAATGTTAAAAAATATTAACAAAATTAAAAGCAAAAAAATAAAAAAAATTTTAAAATAAATAAAATAATAAAAAAAAAATTAAAAATTGTTTAAAAAATATTTTAAATTTTTTTTATGAAATTTAAATGAAAATTTTAAAATATTAAAAAAAAATAATAAAAAAATTAAATTTTTTATTAAAAATTAACAAAATTTTTTTTAAAAAAATAATAAATAAAAAAATTTAAAGATAAATAAATAAATAAAATAATAATAATAAATAGATTAAAGAAAATATTAAATAAACAATAAATTTAAAAAAAACATAAATTTTTTTAAAGAAATTTAAAAAAAAATTTAAAAAATTAAAAAAAAATAAAAAAAATTAAAAGCAAAAAAATAAACAAAAAATTTTAAAAAACAAAAAAAAATTTTAAAAAATTAAAAAATAAAGGTGTAACGTCCCACGATTTTTCCTGCGTTTCCTATTCCCAATTCCACTAGTAAACCTCAAAATCACTCCACTAAAGTCTATCAAACTCAACTCCTACCCCATCTCCTCAATCACCGATCACCTTGATGTTGCACCTTAGCGGTCAACAACACAGGATGATCAATACAAACCTCCACCTCGCTGATGTACCTTAGCGGTCCCCATCACGAGATGATCGTTTCAAAACCCTCTTCGCCTATTCGTCTTACAAGGCACGAATCATTCCCTCCAAAAACAAATTCAAACAAGTCCCTCATTACAAATCCCTCTTAAATCGAGACCAAGTCTCAACCCCCTCTTTACGACTCATGAAGTCCAAGCCACTCTAATAACCCCTTTCCCGTAAAACATCCGAAATCCATTCGATGAGTTGAGTATCTCTTTTCGCAGTCATAAAAACCCCAGAAACCTAATTACGACGCATTTGGCGTACGTGATATAAAATATCTCTATTAATAGCCATACCGTTTATAAAAACCCCGGAAGTCCTACTGCGTCTTAAACCGAAATGTGTCAAGGTCTTTACCGCGCGTACCCCACAATACTCCTGTGAAAGTACATAAATATGAGGTCCTGACAGGCCGAGTCCTTTTTCTTCGACAGAAATCACTCTTCGGTAGAAGGCTTACTTGAAAAGTATATCTTTAAAGTGTTAATATTAAACTCAGTGTTCGACGATCACCGTAAGCCATTTATATTACTTAATATTATTGTGCATATCACCACCATACCATACTATTCAATTATTTCGTTTATAACTGCTTATCGCAATCTTACTATTCAATTATTTCGTTTATAACTGCTTATCGCAATCTTACAATTCTATTATTTCATTTATAACTGCTTATCGCAATCTTACTCTTCTATTATTTTGTTTATAACTGCTTATCGCAATCTTACTATTCTATTATTTTGTTTATAACTGCTTATCGCAATCTTATCATATTATTATTATTAACGATCATTATTAAACGACTTATATTGTATCTCATGTCCATATATATATATTAAATGTTATAACCATATTACAAATATTGTGCCAATGCTAAAAGCCCCCTCGCACGATTATAATAACCGATTAACGAAGTTAATAAATCGCTTTGTTTAAAATCTTGCTTCAAGTTATTTGTGTTCAACCATTAGTTACGAACGTACTAAGATACAAACCAACGAGTCGGCGAAACAGCTGATCGCGGATCGCGAACTCGAGAACGGTGACAGTGTTTACTAACATTCCCTTGCATAGCTGCACGTATAGACGAATTTCTCAAGAAATATTACGAGGAAACTTTTTGTGCCTATGCAACGATAAATCTGATATTACGTAAACCAAAACAAAGTGCTAACGGGTGTTCCCCAAATACGCTCTAGCCTTTAAACTTCCCTGGTCGACTAGTGTGCTGGATTATAGATTCGCGCCTGGCGTTCCTCCCTGTAAAACGATTAGTGTGCTGGATTATAGATTCGCGCCTGAATTCCTTCAAAATCCTCAGTGTGCTGGATTCAAGATTCGCGCCTGACGTTCCTCTCCTTCAAAACCCTCAGTGTGCTGGATTCAAGATTCGCGCCTGACGTTCCTCTCCTTCCAAACCCTCAGTGTGCTGGATTATAGATTCGCGCCTGAATTCCTTTCAAACCCTCAGTGTGACGGATTCAATATTCGCGCCTAAGTTCCTTCCAAACCCTCAGTGTGACGGATTCAATATTCGCGCCTAAGTTCCTTCCAAACCCTCAGTGTGACGTATTTAATATTCGCGCCTGGTCTTCCCCCAAAAATCTCAGAGTGCTGGATTTTAGATTCGCGCCTGTCTTTTTCCTTCCCCATAGTCATCGTTCCTAAAGACCTCACCCGGGACGTGACAAATAATTATTTTTTTTTTAATTTTTTAAAAATATTTTTGAATTTTTGAAAATTTTTTTTAAATTTTTAACAAAAAATTTTTATTAAATATTTTAAAAAAATTTTAATTTTTAAAATTTTTCTTTGCTTTATTTTTTTTTAAATTTAAAAAAAAAATTTAATTTTTTTAAAATTATTATTTTGTATTTAAAAAAATGTTCTTTAAATTTAAATAAAAAATTAATTTTTATTTTTCTTTTATTTTAATTTTTTAAATTTTTGAAATTTTAAATTTTTTTAATTTTCTTTTTTTTATTTTTTAATTTTCTTTTTTTTATTTTTAAATTTTTTTTTAATTTTTTTAAAAAATTTGTATTAATTTTTTAACAATTTTGTAAAAAAAAATTATTTATGTTTTTTAAATTTTTTTCTTAATTTTTTTTATTTAAAAAATTTTTTTTTAATATTTTTAATTTTTTTAACTTTTTTTAAATTTTCTTTCTATATTTTTTCATTTTTTCATTTTATTTTTTTTTTAATTTAAAAAAAAAATATTTCATTTTTTTTATTAATTTTTTTAAATTTTCTTTTATTTTTAAAATTTTTTTTTAAAATTTTAAAATTTTTTTTTTAAATTTTGTTTTAATTTTTTAACAAAATTTTATTTTTTTTTAAATTTTTTTCTATATTTTTTAATTTTTTTAATTTTTTTAAATTTTTTTTTATTTTTTTTAAATTTTTATTTGTTTATTTTTTTTTATTTTTTAATTTTTTTTTCTTTAAAATTTTTGTATATTTTTTTTATTTTAATTTTTTTTTATATTTTAAAATTTTTTATTTTATTTTTTTAATTTTTTATAAAATTAAAAAAAAATTTTTTAATTTTTAAATTTTTTCTTAAATTTTTCTTTACTTTAATTTTTTTATTTTTCTTTTCTTTTAATTTTTTTTAATTTTTTCAAATTTTTAAATTGTTTTTTTAATTTTCTTATAATTTTTTTTATTTATTTTTTTAATTTTTTTATACTTTAAAATTTTTTAAAAATTTGTTTTAATTTTTTAACAATTTTAAAAAAATTTATTTATGTTTTTTAAATTTTTTCTTAATTTTTTTTTAATATTTTTAATTTTTTAAAATTTTTTAAAAAATTTTGTTCTATATTTTTTAATTTTTTCATTAAAAATTTTTTTTAAATTTTTTTAAAAAAATTTTCAATTTTCTTATTAATTTTTTTTAATTTTTTAAAAAATTTAAAAAAAAAAATTAAATTTTGTTTTATTTTTTTAACAATTTTTTAAAAATTATTTTTAAAAATTAAAAAAAAAAATTTCTATATATTATTTATTAATTTTTTTCTTTTTTAAATATTTTGTTTTAAATTTTTTTAAATTTTTTGAAGAATTTTTGAAAAAATAATTTTTATTTAGTTTTCCTTTAATTCATTTATTATTATTATTTTTTTAAAAAATTTATTTTTTTTTAATTTTTTTTATTTTTTTTTTAAATTTGAATATTTTTTTAAAATTTTTTTTTAAATTTTTTTTATTTATTTTTGTTTTAAATTATTATTTTTTTTTAATTTAAAAAAAAATTAATTTTTTTTAATTTGTTTTAATTTTTTAACAAATTTTTTTAAAAAATTTGTTATTTATTTTTTAAATTTTTTTTTCTATATTTTTTAATTTTTTTCATTTTTAAAAAATGTTTTTTAAATGTTTTTTTAAATTTTAAAATTTTTATTTTTTTTTTAATTTTCTTGTAATTTTTTTATTTTGTTAAATTTAAAAAAATTTAATTTTTAAAAAAAAATTTTCTCTATTTTTTAATTTTTTTCATTTTTCTTTTAAATTTTTGTATATTTTTTTTTATTTTAAGTTTTTTTTATATTTAAATTTTTTTAATTTTTTTAAATTTTTTATTTTTTTTATTTTTTAAATTTTTTTTTTGTATTTTAAAATTTTTTAAATTATTTTTCAAGTTTTTAAAATTTTTGAAAATTTTTATTTTAATTTTGTTTTAATATTTTAACAATTTTTTAAAATTTTTTGAAAAAAAAATTAAAAATTAAAAAATTAAAAAAAAATTTTTTATTTAAATTATTTATTAATTTTTTTCTTTTTTTATATTTTTTTTTAAATTTTTTTTTAAATTTATTAAAAAAGTTTTTAAAATTTTTTCAAATGTTTTTTTTTAATTTTGTTTTAATTTTTTAACAATTTTTTTTAAAAAAAATTATTTGTGTTTTTTAATTTTTTCTTATTTTTTTTTATTTTTAATTTTTTTTAATTTTTTTAATTTTTAAAAAAAAATTTTTAATATTTTTTTTGAAAAAAATTTTTTATTTATTTTTTAATTTTTTTATTTTAAAATTTTTTCTTATATTTTAAATTTTTTTAATTATTTCAAATGTTTTAAATTTTTTTTTAATTTTCTTATAATTTTTTTTATTTTTTTTAAATTTTTTTTTAAACTTTTTTTTTATTTTTATTTGTTATTTTTTTTTATTTTTTAATTTTTTTATTTTCCTTTTAAATTTTTGAATACTTTTTTTTTGTTTTTAAATTTTTTTTATTTTAAAAAAATTTTATTTTAATTTTTTTTTAAAAAAAATTTTAATTTTTTTAATTTTTAAAATTTTTTTTTATATTTTTTTAAAAAAAATTATTTATTTGTTACGAGCCGGGGCTGCGGCAACGCGAGAGGCCGGCGAGAAGGGTATTTCCCAAGGAATATGGTTAACGAATTTGTTAGTAAGGTGCGCGGACGAACCTGATGCGAAATCTGGGAGCCGCTTGGATTATTGACGGCGAGGACGAACCTGAAATTCTTTAACTAAATTTGTAACAAAATTTAGTTCCTCCTTGTTCAAATGTTTGGTGTTTAGAGTTTCCAAGAATTTCTGTTTCCTATCTTCGTTAGTTTTAAAATTTAACGGGTGTTCTGCAGCTGAGTAAAAATCTTCATCTGATGAACTGAAGATATCAAACGGCTCCAATGTTTGCGGTTCTATCTCCACGTCTAGGGGTTCATCGCTGGTGTTTGTTGCCATAACGTAGCACTTTCCTTCACTGTTCTTTACAACTGCTTCCCCTATGTACAGATGTTCGAGGGTCTTGATACGTGGTAAATATCCTTCCCTAATCCTCGGGTTTGTTATTGTTATAGCAATCTGTTGCGACGTCCTAGGTTCAATACGATGTTTGGTAGACGTCGGTAGTTTGTTAGTTTGAGGTATGTCCTGATAATTTGAAAAACGTAGAGGTCGGGTATGTTTATTTTTTAATACCAAAGTCCCATGATAATAGGAAATTTCGGCATCCTCCTGTTTTAAAAATGGGCTTCCTATTAGTCCGTCTGCTTCTATTGCAAGCTCTTTTACCACATAGAAAAGTGCGGGAGCTTCGTGGATGTGAAGAATTGTTGTTACTAAAGTATGAATTGGATTAGTTGTAATTCCAGTTAATTCAATTTCTTCCCGAGAGTTTATCGTAGCATTTTCTCCCAGGGCGGTAATAACTACTAAATTTACGGATGCTCCGCCATCAATTAAGAATTCTCCCGTTCCTGACTCCAGTTCTGGAACCTTTGCTTTGATGCGTGGGGCAGGTGCTTCCTTGACGAGGTTTCCTCTTCGAAGCGGACTGTCCTTTGGCGAGCTTCTTTGTTTCCGCTCATCGTGTCGCCTATACGTTGAGCGCGATCGAAGTTTAAAGACTTGTTAGATTCGACAGATGAATCTCGCGAGTCTCGTGGATATCTCGGGCTACGCGGATGTTTCCTACAGGATTTTCCGTCATGTCCGGTCGTACCGCAATGCCAGCAGTATAAACTCGGCTTGCGATTTTTATCAGGATTTTTAAGATGGAATAATGTTTTTCTCCATCATCTGCGTACGATGAGTCGGAGCGATAAGAAGGGGATTTCGAGGGGCTCCGGTGACGCAAAGTCCAGGCCGTCGTACGTGTCCGTCCTTTTCGTTCCTCTTCAAAACCAGATGTTCTTGTAGACCGATCCCTGTTTGGGTCGTACCTACTTGGAGAATGTGGATACGACACTTGATGGTCGTTGTGGCGAGAATCTTCAGCATAATGGTCTAGACGAGACCACCTGGAGGGTGACTCATTACGGGGCGACTGTCGCCGATTCCTTAATTTTCTGTCTATCTGGAGCACGGCGTCGTAAGCTTGTTCAAGTGTTTTGATGTCTTGAGTTTGAGCCGACACTTTCCAGGAAATTCGATCTGGTAAACCAACGATGAAGTTTTCTTTAACGTCCTTTTCCATTTCTTTGACGAAGTCTTCAGCATGATCCAGATATCTTTCCCGAATAGCTCCGCGCGCACAATAAACGAGATGACTGGTCCTGTCGACGTATTGTCGCAGACTTTCTCCTTCACGAATATGTAATTTCGCGATTTCTACTTGGAAGTATGACAAACTTATTCCCGGCGCGTATCTCTTTTTCAAATGTTGGACTAATGTCTTAACAGAGTTGAATTTGTGCTCTAACGTGCACCTACGTGCCGGACCGATCAGTTTTGTTAAAATTATCGCAAGATACTCAGCTTCCGTACCCTCAGGAATCAAAGTTAAACCGTCTTCCACATTTTGTGCAAAGCGCGTCAAGGGTGGACTTTCACCGTCGAAGGTTGGAATTGACATAGTAATGTTCTGTATACATGTCCGTTGCGTCAAAAACGACATTGAGTTTGCAATTGAAACTGTCAGGTTCATAATGTCGTTAGAAGAGACGTTAGCCTGTGTGCTTGTCATTTTGAAACTCTCTTAAGTGACTTGACTAGCGAAAACTAGTATATTGTCAATAATAAATTACGAGTGATTTTAACGTATTTAAACCAAATTTTACGGCGATTCTAATGCAGTAGCATCCCACCGCTGTCACCAGTTCTGTTACAAGCCGGGGCTGCGGCAACGCGAGAGGCCGGCGAGAAGGGTATTTCCCAAGGAATATGGTTAACGAATTTGTTAGTAAGGTGCGCGGACGAACCTGATGCGAAATCAGGGAGCCTCAAGGAATGGAGTCAAGCGCGGACGAACCTGATTTGAAATCAGGGAGCCGCAGGAGGGTGAAACGTCGTGAACGAACCCGATGCGAAATCGGGGTGTCACTAGGATGATGTTCACAGACGAACTCGACGCGAAGTCGAGGAGCTGTTAGGAGGTTGGATTATTCACAGACGAACCTGGTGCGAAACCAGGGAGCTGTTCGGAGGTTGGTGGACTTACAGACGAACCTGGTGCGAAACCAGGAACTGCAGGATACGGACGAACCTGATGCGAAATCAGGGAGCCGTAGGAGGGTTAAGCGTGGACGAACCCGATGCGAATTCGGGGAGCCACTAGGTTGGTAAAGATTCCTTGTTCTGGATGAAAGGTTGCAAACTAACCTGATGCTAGATCAGGGAGTCGCGGGAAATGTTATTAATGCCTCGTAACTCTTAATTTATATTCGATACAACTCGAGCGGTAAAGTTGTATCAGTAGGTGAGCCCTACTAAGTTTATAAGGATCGCTGGGTAAAATATGGGTTTTAACGAATGAACTCGATTTAGAAGTGAAAACCATTCGTGTATTCAAGATTATAGTACAAATGTGAATGTCGCGGTTAAATAGTGTAATAAATGTGTGTAAATTACCACTAATTTGCTCGGTGTTGACGCACTGGCGATGCGGGGCGTACGAGCGGCTATTTCGAAGTACCCAATAGAATGTAAACCGAACTCGCGGATTCTATGAGGTCAATTATGATTCCGACGGAGACTTTAGCTCGATCTTACTGAATTCAACCGACTCGGTACGAGCGTGACACGACGTTACTCTACGCGTAACTGTACTCCTTTTAACCGCAGAGGGTAGAAACCAAAGGGTTTATATAGTCCCAAAAATGAGTGGGGATGCATTAGAAATTTTCATATAAGGAAATTCTTCGGGGTCGTCGTCGTGTCACTCCCGTTCCCGTGATCCAGATGGTCGACATCATGACCCCCCTTAGTGGTATGTGATAAGCAAAAGGATTTTAGGGCGTTTTCCCTTCGCATACGCGAGCTCGAAAAGTGGTTGAGAGCGGCGTATGGGAAAAAATCTACATACGTAACATTTTTAAAAATTTTATTAAAAATTTTTTTTTTAATTTTCTTATAAATTTTTTTTTTTAATTTTTAAAGTTTTAAAAAAAATTTTTTTTTTTAAATTTTGTTTTAATTTTTTAACAATTTTTTTTAGAAAAAAATTATTTATGTTTTTTAATTTTTTTCTTTATTTCTTTTATTTTTTCTTAAATATTTATTAATTTTTGTAAAATTTTTTTTAAAATTATTAAAATTTTTAAAAAAAATTTTTTTATTTTTTTTTAAATTATTTATTAATTTTTTTCTTTTTTTTATATATTTTATTTAATTTTTTTAAAATTTTTTTTTTAATTTTTTAAAGAAATAATTTTTATTTAGTTTTCCTTTAATTCATTTATTATTATTATTTTTTTAATTTCTTTTTTTAATTTTTTGTTAATTTTTTTTACATTTGTATATTTTTTTATTTTTAAAAAAAATTTTTTTAATTATTTTTGTTTTAATTTTTTTTTAATTTTTTAAATTCTTTTAATTTTTTTTAAATTTTTTTAAAAAATTTTTTATATTTTTTTTAAATTTTTATTTTTTTATTTATTTTTTAAATTTTTTAAAATTTTTTATAAATTTTTAAAAAAAATTTTTTTTAATTATTTATTAATTTTTTCTGTTTTATATTTTTTATTTTATTTTTTTTTAATTTTTTAAAGAATTTTTTAAAATAATAACTTTTATTTAATTTTCCTTTAATTCATTTATTATTATTATTTTTTTTAAAATTCTTTATTTTAATTTTTTTTAAATTTTTTGTTATTTTTTTTAAATTAGTATATTTTTTTTAAAATTGTTTTTATTTTTTTTATTTATTTTTGTTTTAAATTATTTTTTTTAATTTTTAAATAATTTTATACAATTTTTTTACAATTTTTTTAATTTAAGAAAAAAATTTTTTAAATTTTGTTTTAATTTTTTAACAATTTTTTTTTAATTTTTATTTATGTTTTTAAAATTTTTTCTTAATTTTTAATTTTTTCTTAATTTTTTTAATTTTTAAAAATTTTTTTTAATTTTTTAAATTTTTTTAAAAATTTTTTTTATGCTTTTTAAAATTTTTTTTATTATTTTTATTTATTATTTTTAAATTTTTTTATATTTTAAATTTTTTTAAAATTTTTTAATTTTTTTTTAAATTTTTAAAATTTTTTAAAATTTTTAAAATTTTTTTAAAAATTTTTCTTTACTTTAATTTTTTTTCAATTTTCTTTACTTTAATTTTTTTTTAATTAAATTTTTTTTTAATTTTTTTAAAATTATTATTTTTTATTTAAAAAAATGTTTTTAAAATTCTTTTTAAATTTTTTATAAATTTTTTTTTAAAATTATTTATTAATTTTTTTCTTTTTTATATATTTTATTTTAATTTTTCTTAAATTTTCAAAGAATTTAAAAAAAAATAATTTTTATTTAGTTTTCCTTTAATTCATTTATTATTATTATTCTTTTTTCAATTTATTTTTTTTAATTTTTTTTTAATTTGTTTTAAGTTATTAACAAAATTTTTAAAATTATTTTTTATTTATATTAAAAAAATTTTTTTTTAATTTTTTTAAATTTTTAAATTTTTTTAAAATTTTTTTTTAATTTTTCTCTACTTTAATTTTTTTAAATTTTAATTTTTTTAATTTTTTTAAAATTATAATTTTTTATTCCAAAAAATGTTTTTTAAATTTTCTATTAATTTTTATTACTTTTTTAAAAAATATTTTCAATTATTTTAATATTATTTTTAAATTTTTTAAAATTTAAAAAAAAAATTTATTTTCTTAAAATTATTATTCTTTTATTTAAAAAAATGTTTTTAAAATTTTTTTTAAAAATTTTTTTAAAATTTTTTTTTTAAATTATTTATAATTCTTTTCTTTTTTATATTTTTTATTTTAATTTTCTTATAATTTTTTTATTTTTTTAAAATTTTAAAATTTTTTTTTAAATTTTTTATTTATTTTTTTAATTTTTTCAAATTTTTTTTAAAAAAATTTGTTTTAATTTTTTAACAAATTTTTTTAAAAATTTTTTTTTATTATTTTTTTTAATTTTCTTATTATTTATTTATTTTTTTTAAATTTTTTTAAATTTTTTTAAATTTTTTAAAATTTTCTTATAATCTTTTTTTCAATTTATAAAAGTTTTTTTAAAATTTTTAAAAATTTTTTTTTTAAATATTGTTATAATTTTTTAACAATTTATTTTAAAAAAATTTTATTTATGTTTTTTAAATTTTTATCTGCATTTTTTAATTTTTTCTTTTTTAAATTTTTTTTTAATTTTAAAATTTTTTAAAAATTTTTAAAATTTTTTAAAAATTTTTTTAAAATTTTTTTAAAAATATTGTTTATTTTTTAAAATTTTTTATTTGTTTATTTTTTTTATTTTTTATTTTTCTTTTAATTTTTTGTATATTTTTTTATTAAAATTTTTTTTAATTTCTTTATATATTTTTTTTAAATTTAAAAAAAATAAAATTTTTTTTCTAATTTTTGTCCATTTTAATTTTTATTTTTTTTTTAATTTTCTTAACTTTAATTTTTTTTAAATTTAAATTTTTTCATTTTTTAAATTTTTTAAAAAACTTTTTAAATTTTTTTTTTAAATTTTTATTTGTTTATTTGTTTTATTTTTCTTTTATTTTTTTGTATATTTTTTTTTATTTAAATTTTTTTTGTATTTTAAATTTTTTTATTTTAATTTTCTTATAATTTTTTATTCTTTAAAAATTTTTTAAAAATTTTTTTAATTTTTTTTTTAAAAAATTGTTTTAATTTTTTAACAAAATTTTAATTTTTTTTTATATTTTTTATAAAAAATTTTTTATTTTAAAAAAAAATTTCCATATTTTTTAATCTTTTCATTTTTTAATTTTTTTTTTAAAATTTAAAAAAAAAATTTTAAATTTGGTTTTAATTTTTTAACAATTTCTTTTAAAAAAATTTTATTTATGTTTTTTAAATTTTTTTCTTAATTTTTTTTTTAATTTTTTTAGTTTTTTTTTAAATTTTTTTTTTTAATTTTAATTTTTTTTAATTTTCTTATAATTTATTTATTTTTTTAAAATTTTTAAAAATTTAAAAAAAATTTTTTTTAATTTTTTTTAAGAAAATTGTTTTAATTTTTTAACAAAATTTTTAAAAAAATTTTTTTATTTTTTAACAAAATTTTAAAAAAAATTTTTTATTTTTTATAAAAAAAAATTTTTTTAAATTTTTTAAAATTTAAATTTTTTTTAAATTTTTTAACAATTTCTTTTAAAAAAATTTATTTATGTTTTTTAAATTGTTTTCTTAATTTTTTTTAATTTTTTTTTAAATTTTTTATTTTTTTTATTTATTTTTTTAATTTTTTCAAATTTTTTTTAAAAAATTTGTTTTAATTTTTTAACAAATTTTTAAAAAAAATTTTTTTATTATTTTTTTTTAATTTTAATTTTTTTTTAATTTTCTTATAATTTATTTATTTTTTTAAAATTTTTTTAAATTTTTTTAAATTTTCTTATAATCTTTTTTTTAATTTTTATAAGTTTTTTTAAAATTTTAAAAAATTTTTTTTTTAAATATTGTTTTAATTTTTTAACAATTTCTTTTAAAAAAATTTTATTTATGTTTTTTAAATTTTTATCTACATTTTTTAATTTTTTCTTTTTTAAATTTTTTTTTAATTTTAAAATTTTTTAAAAATTTTTTAATTTTTTTAAAAATTTTTTTAAAATTTTTTTAAAAATATTGTTTAATTTTTAAAAATTTTTATTTGTTTATTTTTTTTATTTTTTATTTTTCTTTTAATTTTTTGTATATTTTTTTATTAAATTTTTTTTTGTATTTTAAATTTTTTTATTTTAATTTCTTTATATATTTTTTTTAAATTTAAAAAAAATTTAATTTTTTTTTAATTTTTCTCCACTTTAATTTTTAATTTTTTTTAATTTTCTTAACTTTAATTTTTTTTTAAATTTAAATTTTTTAATTTTTTTTTAAATTATAATTTTTTTACTTCAAAAAATGTTTTTTTTAATTTTTAGTTTTCTTTTATTTTAATTTTTTTAAATTTTTCAAACTTTTAAAATTTTTTTTTAAATTTTCTTATAATTTTTTTATTTTTTTAAATTTTTAAAATTTTTTTTTTAATTTTCTTATAAATTTTTTTTAAAAAATTTTTCTTATTTATTTTTAAATTTTCTTATTTTTTTAAAAAAATTTGTTTTAATTGTTTAACAAAATTTTTTTTTATTTTTTTTCATTTTTTTTTAATTTTTTTTCTTAATTTTAAAAAAATTTAAATTTCTTTTCTTTAATCATTTTTTCATTTTAAAATTTTTTTTTAATTATTTAAAATTTTTTTTTAATTTTTTTAAAATTTAAAATTTTTTTTTAATTTTTTAACAATTTCTTTTAAAAAAATTTATTTATGTTTTTTAAATTGTTTTCTTAATTTTTTTTAAAATTTTTTATTTATTTTTTTAATTTTTTCAAATTTTTTGTAAAAAAATTTGTTTTAATTTTTTAACAAATTTTTTTAAAAATTTTTTTTTATTATTTTTTTTTAATTTTCTTATTATTTATTTATTTTTTTAAAATTTTTTTAAATTTTTTAAAATTTTCTTATAATCTTTTTTTTAATTTATAAAAGTTTTTTTAAAATTTTTAAAAAATTTTTTTTTTTAAATATTGTTATAATTTTTTAACAATTTATTTTAAAAAAATTTTATTTATGTTTTTTAAATTTTTATCTACATTTTAAATTTTTTCTTTTTTAAATTTTTTTTTAATTTTAAAATTTTTTAAAAATTTTTACAATTTTTTTAAAATTTTTTAAAATTTTTTTTAAAAATATTGTTTATTTTTTAAAATTTTTTATTTGTTTATTTTTTTTATTTTTTATTTTTCTTTTAATTTTTTGTATATTTTTTTATTAAAATTTTTTTTAATTTTTTTATATATTTTTTTTAAATTTAAAAAAAAATAAAATTTTTTTTCTAATTTTTGTCCATTTTAATTTTTATTTTTTTTTTTAATTTTCTTAACTTTAATTTTTTTTAAATTTAAATTTTTTCATTTTTTAAATTTTTTAAAAAAACTTTTTAAATTTTTTTTTTAAATTTTTATTTGTTTATTTGTTTTATTTTTCTTTTAAATTTTTGTATATTTTTTTTTATTTAAATTTTTTTTGTATTTTAAATTTTTTTATTTTATTTTTTTTTAATTTTTAAAAAAAAAATTTATGTTATTTTTAAATTTTTTTATATTAATTTTTAAAAAACTTTTTTCATTTTTTAAAAATTTTTTTCATTTTTTTAAAATTTTTTAAAAAACTTTTTGAATTTTTTTTATTTTTTAAATTTTTATTTGTTTTTTTTTTATTTTTCTTCTAAATTTTTGTATATTTTTTTTATTTAATTTTTTTTGTACTTAAATTTTTTTATTTTAATTTTCTTATAATTTTTTATTCTTTAAAAATTTTTTAAAATTTTTTTTAATTTTTTTTTTAAAAAATTGTTTTAATTTTTTAACAAAATTTTAATTTTTTTTTATATTTTTTATAAAAAATTTTTTATTTTAAAAAAAAATTTCCATATTTTTTAAACTTTTCATTTTTTAATTTTTTTTTTAAAATTTAAAAAAAAAATTTTAAATTTGGTTTTAATTTTTTAACAATTTCTTTTAAAAAAATTTTATTTATGTTTTTTAAATTTTTTTCTTAATTTTTTTTTAATTTTTTTAGTTTTTTTTTAAATTTTTTTGTTTTTTTTAAATTTTTTTTTATTTATTTTTTTAATTTTTTTAAAATTTTTTTAAAAAAATTTGTTTTAATTTTTTAACAAATTTAACAAAATTTTTATTTTATTTTTTTTTTAATTTAATTTTTTTTAATTTTCTTATAATTTATTTATTTTTTTAAAATTTTTAAAAATTTTAAAAAAAAATTCTATTTTTTATAAAAAAAATTTTTTTAAAATTTTTTTAAAATTTAAATTTTTTTTTAATTTTTTAACAATTTCTTTTAAAAAAATTTATTTATGTTTTTTAAATTGTTTTCTTAATTTTTTTTAATTTTTTTTTAAATTTTTTATTTTTTTTATTTATTTTTTAATTTTTTCAAATTTTTTTTTTAAAAAATTTGTTTTAATTTTTTAACAAATTTTTTAAAAAATTTTTTTTATTATTTTTTTTTAATTTTAATTTTTTTTAATTTTCTTATAATTTATTTATTTTTTTAAAATTTTTTTAAATTTTTTTAAATTTTCTTATAATCTTTTTTTTAATTTTTATAAGTTTTTTTAAAATTTAAAAAAAAATTTTTTTTAAATATTGTTTTAATTTTTTAACAATTTCTTTTAAAAAAATTTTATTTATGTTTTTTAAATTTTTATCTACATTTTTTAATTTTTTCTTTTTTAAATTTTTTTTTAATTTTAAAATTTTTTAAAAATTTTTTAATTTTTTTTTAAATTTTTTTAAAATTTTTTTAAAAATATTGTTTAATTTTTAAAAATTTTTATTTGTTTATTTTTTTATTTTTTATTTTTCTTTTAATTTTTTGTATATTTTTTTATTTAATTTTTTTTTGTATTTAAATTTTTTTATTTTAATTTCTTTATATATTTTTTTTAAATTTAAAAAAAATTTAATTTTTTTTTAATTTTTCTCCACTTTAATTTTTAATTTTTTTTAATTTTCTTAACTTTAATTTTTTTTTAAATTTAAATTTTTTAATTTTTTTTTAAATTATAATTTTTTTACTTCAAAAAATGTTTTTTTTAATTTTTAGTTTTCTTTTATTTTAATTTTTTTTAAATTTTTCAAACTTTTAAAATTTTTTTTAAATTTTCTTATAATTTTTTTATTTTTTTTAAATTTTAAAAATTTTTTTTTTAATTTTCTTATAAATTTTTTTTTTAAATTTTTTCTTATTTATTTTTAAATTTTCTTATTTTTTTAAAAAAATTTGTTTTAATTGTTTAACAAAATTTTTTTTTATTTTTTTTTATTTTTTTAAAATTTTTTTCTTAATTTTAAAAAAATTTAAATTTCTTTTCTTTAATCATTTTTCATTTTAAAATTTTTTTTTAATTATTTAAAATTTTTTTTTAATTTTTTAAAATTTAAAATTTTTTTTTAATTTTTTAACAATTTCTTTTAAAAAAATTTATTTATGTATTTAAATTGTTTTCTTAATTTTTTTTAAAATTTTTTATTTATTTTTTTAATTTTTTCAAATTTTTTTAAAAAAATTTGTTTTAATTTTTTAACAAATTTTTTAAAAAATTTTTTTTTATTATTTTTTTTAATTTTCTTATTATTTATTTATTTTTTTAAAATTTTTTTAAATTTTTTAAAATTTTCTTATAATCTTTTTTTTAATTTATAAAAGTTTTTTTAAAATTTAAAAAAAAAAATTTTTTTAAATATTGTTATAATTTTTTAACAATTTATTTTAAAAAAATTTTATTTATGTTTTTTAAATTTTTATCTACATTTTTTAATTTTTTCTTTTTTAAATTTTTTAATTTTAAAATTTTTTAAAAATTTTTACAATTTTTTTAAAATTTTTTTAAAATTTTTTTAAAAATATTGTTTATTTTTTAAAATTTTTTATTTGTTTATTTTTTTTATTTTTTATTTTTCTTTTTAATTTTTTGTATATTTTTTTATTAAAATTTTTTTTAATTTTTTATATATTTTTTTAAATTTAAAAAAATAAAATTTTTTTTCTAATTTTTGTCCATTTTAATTTTTATTTTTTTTTTAATTTTTTTTTTAATTTTCTTAACTTTAATTTTTTTTAAATTTAAATTTTTTCATTTTTTAAATTTTTTAAAAAACTTTTTAAATTTTTTTTTTAAATTTTTATTTGTTTATTTGTTTTATTTTTCTTTTAAATTTTTGTATATTTTTTTTATTTAAATTTTTTTTGTATTTTAAATTTTTTTATTTTAATTTTTTTTAATTTTTAAAAAAAAAATTTATGTTATTTTTAAATTTTTTTATATTAATTTTTAAAAAACTTTTTTCATTTTTTAAAATTTTTTTTCATTTTTTTAAAATTTTTTAAAATACTTTTTGAATTTTTTTTATTTTTTAAATTTTTATTTGTTTATTTTTTTTATTTTTCTTCTAAATTTTTGTATATTTTTTTTATTTAATTTTTTTTGTACTTAAATTTTTTTATTTTAATTTTCTTATAATTTTTTATTCTTTAAAAATTTTTTAAAAATTTTTTTAATTTTTTTTTTAAAAAATTGTTTTAATTTTTTAACAAAATTTTAATTTTTTTTTATATTTTTTATAAAAAATTTTTTATTTTAAAAAAAAATTTCCATATTTTTTAAACTTTTCATTTTTTAATTTTTTTTTTAAAATTTAAAAAAAAAATTTTAAATTTGGTTTTAATTTTTTAACAATTTCTTTTAAAAAAATTTTATTTATGTTTTTTAAATTTTTTTCTTAATTTTTTTTAAATTTTTTTAGTTTTTTTTTAAATTTTTTTGTTTTTTTTAAATTTTTTTTATTTATTTTTTTAATTTTTTTAAAATTTTTTTAAAAAAATTTGTTTTAATTTTTTAACAAATTTAACAAAATTTTTATTTTATTTTTTTTTTAATTTTAATTTTTTTTAATTTTCTTATAATTTATTTATTTTTTTAAAATTTTTAAAAATTTTAAAAAAAAATTTCTATTTTTTATAAAAAAAAATTTTTTAAAATTTTTTTAAAATTTAAATTTTTTTTTAATTTTTTAACAATTTCTTTTAAAAAAATTTATTTATGTTTTTTAAATTGTTTTCTTAATTTTTTTTAATTTTTTTTTAAATTTTTTATTTTTTTTATTTATTTTTTTAATTTTTTCAAATTTTTTTTTAAAAAATTTGTTTTAATTTTTTAACAAATTTTTTAAAAAAATTTTTTTTATTATTTTTTTTTTAATTTTAATTTTTTTTTAATTTTCTTATAATTTATTTATTTTTTTTAAATTTTTTTAAATTTTTTTAAATTTTCTTATAATCTTTTTTTTAATTTTTATAAGTTTTTTTAAAATTTTAAAAAAAAATTTTTTTAAATATTGTTTTAATTTTTTAACAATTTCTTTTAAAAAAATTTTTTATGTTTTTTAAATTTTTATCTACATTTTTTAATTTTTTCTTTTTTAAATTTTTTTTTAATTTTAAAATTTTTTAAAAATTTTTTAATTTTTTTTTAAATTTTTTTAAAATTTTTTTAAAAATATTGTTTAATTTTTAAAAATTTTTATTTGTTTATTTTTTTTATTTTTTATTTTTCTTTTAATTTTTTGTATATTTTTTTATTTAATTTTTTTTTGTATTTTAAATTTTTTTATTTTAATTTCTTTATATATTTTTTTTAAATTTAAAAAAAATTTAATTTTTTTTAATTTTTCTCCACTTTAATTTTTAATTTTTTTTAATTTTCTTAACTTTAATTTTTTTTTAAATTTAAATTTTTTAATTTTTTTTTAAATTATAATTTTTTTACTTCAAAAAATGTTTTTTTTTAATTTTTAGTTTTCTTTTATTTTAATTTTTTTAAATTTTTCAAACTTTTAAAATTTTTTTTAAATTTTCTAATAATTTTTTTTTTTTTAAATTTTTAAAATTTTTTTTTTAATTTTCTTATAAATTTTTTTTTAAAATTTTTCTTATTTATTTTTAAATTTTCTTATTTTTTTAAAAAAATTTGTTTTAATTGTTTAACAAATTTTTTTTTATTTTTTTTTATTTTTTTTTAAATTTTTTTTCTTAATTTTAAAAAAATTTAAATTTCTTTTCTTTAATCATTTTTTCATTTTAAAATTTTTTTTTAATTATTTAAAAATTTTTTTTTAATTTTTTTAATTTTTAAAATTTTTTTTTAATTTTCTTATAATTTTTTTATTTTTTTTTAAATTTTAAAAATTTTTTAAAATTTTTTTTATTTTTTTTTTAAATTTTTTTTCTATATTTTTTAATTTTTTTCATTTTTTTAAAATTTTTTTCATTTTTTTTATGTTTTTTAAAAAAAAATTTTCATTTTTTTTAATTTTTAATTTTTTTTTAATTTTCTTATATTTTTTTAATTTTTTTTTAATTTTTTAAACTTTTTTTTAATTTTCTTATAATTTTTTTTTAATTTTTAAAAGTTTGTTTAAAATTTAAAAAAATTTTTTTTTAAATATTGTTTTAATTTTTTAACAATTTCTTTTTAAAAAAATTTTATTTATGTTTTTTAAATTTTTTCTACATTTTTTAATTTTTTTCTTTTTTAAATTTTTTTTAATTTTAAAATTTTTTTTTAATTTTTTTAAATTTAATTTTTTTTTAATTTTCTTATAATATTTTATTTTTTAAAAATTTTTTAAATTCTTTAAAAAAAAATTTTAAAAAAATTGTTTTAATTTTTTAACAATTTCTTTTTAAAAAAATTTATTTATGTTTTTTAAATTTTTTCTACATTTTTTAATTTTTTTCATTTTAAAAATTTTTTTTTAATTTTAAATTTTTTTTAATTTTCTTATAATTTTTTTATTTTTTTTAAATTTTTTAATTTTTTTTAATTTTCTCATAAATTTTTTTTTAATTTTTAAAATTTAAAAAAAAATTTTTTTAATTTTGTTTTAATTTTTTAACAATTTCTTTTAAAAAATTTTATTTATGTTTTTTAAATTTTTTTTCTTATAATCTTTTTTTTAATTTTTAAAGTTTTTTTAAAATTTAAAATTTTTTTTTTTTAAATATTGTTTTAATTTTTTAACAATTTCTTTTAAAAAAATTTTATTTATGTTTTTTAAATTTTTTTTAATTTTAAAAATTTTTTTTTTAATTTTTTTAAATTTAAATTTTTTAAGTTGTCTTATAATTTTTTTATTTTTTTTAAATTTTTTTAATTTTTTTAAAATTTTTTTTAAATTTTTTTAAAAATTTTGTTTATTTGTTAAAAAATTTTATTTGTTTATTTTAATTATTTTTTATTTTTCTTTTAATTTTTTGTATATTTTTTTATTAAAATTTTTTTTTTGTATTTTAAAATTTTTTATTTTAATTTCTTTATATATTTTTTTTAAAATAAAAATTTTTTTTAAATTTTTTTTTTAAATTATAATTTTTTTATTTAAAAAAATGTTTTTTTTTTAATTTTTATTTTTCTTTTATTTTAATTTTTTAAAATTTTTTCAAACTTTTAATTTTTTTTTTAATTTTCTAATACTTTTTTTATTTTTTTTTAAATTTTTTAAAAATTTTTTTTAATTTTCTTATAAATTTTTTTTAAAATTTTTCTTATTTTTTTAAAATTTTCTTATTTTTTTTTAAAAATTTGTTTTAATTTTTTTAACAAAATTTTAAAAAAAAATTTTTTATTTTTTTAATTTTTTTTTTATTTTTTTTAAATTTTTTTCATTTTTTTTTTAATTTTTTTAAAAATTTTGTTTATTTTTTTTAATTTTTTAAAAAAAAATTTTTTAATTTTTTAAAAAAAATTTGTAATTTTTTTTTTAATTTTAATTTTTTTAAATTGTTTAAAATTTTTTTTAAATTTTTTTTAATTCTTTTTGAAAAATTTGTTTTAATTTTTTAACAATTTCTTTTAAAAAAATTTTATTTATGCTTTTTAAATTTTTTTCTACATTTTTTAATGTTTTCTTTTTTAAATTTTGTTTTAATTTTAAAAAATTTTTTTTAATTTTTTTAAATTTAAATTTTTTTAAATTTTCTTATAACATTTTTATTTTTAAAATTTTTTTTTAATTTTTTAAAAATTTTTTAAATTTTTTTAAAATTTTTTAAATTTTTTTTAAAAATTTTGTTTATTTTTTAAAAATTTTTATTTGTTAATTTTTTTATTTTTTATTTTTCTTTAATTTTTTGTATATTTTTTTATTAAATTTTTTTTTTATATTTTAAATTTTTTTATTTTAATTTCTTCATATATTTTTTTAAAATTTAAAAAAAAAATTTTAATTTTTTTTTAATTTTTTTAATTTTCTTAACTTTAATTTTTTTTTAAATTTAAATTTTTTAATTTTTTTTTAAATTATAATTTTTTTACTTCAAAAAATGTTTTTTTTTAATTTTTAGTTTTCTTTTATTTTAATTTTTTTAAATTTTTCAAACTTTTAAAATTTTTTTAAATTTTCTAATAATTTTTTTTTTTTTAAATTTTTAAAATTTTTTTTTTAATTTTCTTTTCTTATAAATTTTTTTTAAAAATTTTTCTTATTTATTTTTAAATTTTCTTATTTTTTTAAAAAATTTGTTTTAATTGTTTAACAAATTTTTTTTTATTTTTTTTTATTTTTTTTTAAATTTTTTTCTTAATTTTAAAAAAATTTAAATTTCTTTTCTTTAATCATTTTTTCATTTTAAAATTTTTTTTTAATTATTTAAAAATTTTTTTTTAATTTTTTTAATTTTTAAAATTTTTTTTTAATTTTCTTATAATTTTTTTATTTTTTTTTAAATTTTAAAAATTTTTTAAAATTTTTTTTATTTTTTTTTTAAATTTTTTTTCTATATTTTTTAATTTTTTTCATTTTTTTAAAATTTTTTTCATTTTTTTTTATGTTTTTTAAAAAAAAATTTTCATTTTTTTTAATTTTTAATTTTTTTTTAATTTTCTTATATTTTTTTAATTTTTTTTTAATTTTTTAAACTTTTTTTTAATTTTCTTATAATTTTTTTTTAATTTTTAAAAGTTTGTTTAAAATTTAAAAAAATTTTTTTTTAAATATTGTTTTAATTTTTTAACAATTTCTTTTTAAAAAAATTTTATTTATGTTTTTTAAATTTTTTCTACATTTTTTAATTTTTTTCTTTTTTAAATTTTTTTTAATTTTAAAATTTTTTTTTAATTTTTTTAAATTTAATTTTTTTTTAATTTTCTTATAATATTTTATTTTTTAAAAATTTTTTAAATTCTTTAAAAAAAATTTTAAAAAAATTGTTTTAATTTTTTAACAATTTCTTTTTAAAAAAATTTATTTATGTTTTTTAAATTTTTTCTACATTTTTTAATTTTTTTCATTTTAAAAATTTTTTTTTAATTTTAAATTTTTTTTAATTTTCTTATAATTTTTTTATTTTTTTTAAATTTTTTAATTTTTTTTAATTTTCTCATAAATTTTTTTTTAATTTTTAAAATTTAAAAAAAAATTTTTTTAATTTTGTTTTAATTTTTTAACAATTTCTTTTAAAAAATTTTATTTATGTTTTTTAAATTTTTTTTCTTATAATCTTTTTTTTAATTTTTAAAGTTTTTTTAAAATTTAAAATTTTTTTTTTTTAAATATTGTTTTAATTTTTTAACAATATCATTTTAAAAAAATTTTATTTATGTTTTTAAATTTTTTTTAATTTAA